>NW_017308413.1:202758-203428 GCF_000935625.1 Nanorana parkeri | reverse complement strand
CTATGTACACTGTGCTACACCTTACATCCTCCATGCTGCTCATCTATGTACACTGTGCTACACCTTACATCCTCCATGCTGCCCCCCTATGTACACTGTGCTAGACCTTACATCCTCCATGCTGCTCCCCATGTTCCATGTGCTAACACCTTACATCCTCAATGCTGCCCCCCATGTACACTGTGCTACACCTTACATCCTCCATGTTGCTACACCTTACATCCTCCATGCTGCTCCTCTATGTACACTGTGCTACACCTTACATCCTCCATGCTGCTCCTCTATGTACACTGTGCTAGACCTTACATCCTCCATGCTGCTCCTCTATTTCCACTGTGCTAGACCTGACCCCCGCTCTCTCCCCTCCCCAGGTCTGTGGGGCTTCCTGTGGTTTGTCGGTTTCTGCTTCCTGGCCAATCAGTGGGCTGCAACGGACACATCGAAAATGTTAACCGGCCATGACAACGCGAGAGCCGCCATCGCCTTCAGCTTCTTCTCCATCCTGTCCTGGGTAAGAGGGACCCCGAATGTATGACTCGCAGGTCTAACCCACGGGGGTATTTTGTCTCACTTCCTGTCCCGGTGACACGAAGAACAGGAAGTGAGGAGAAATCTCCCCAATGGGAGTCAAAGGCACCAATAAAAAAGATGACAGAAGTGCCCCCCCCCC
>NW_017308413.1:199027-202105 GCF_000935625.1 Nanorana parkeri | reverse complement strand
TGTACACTGTGCTACACCTTACATCCTCCATGCTGCTCCTCTATGTACACTGTGCTAGACCTTACATCCTCCATGCTGCTCCTCTATGTACTCTGTTCTACACCTTACATCCTCCATGCTGCTCCTCTATGTACACTGTGCTACACCTTACATCCTCCATGCTGCTCATCTATGTACACTGTGCTACACCTTACATCCTCCATGCTGCCCCCCTATGTACACTGTGCTAGACCTTACATCCTCCATGCTGCTCCCCTGTGTACACTGTGCTACACCTTACATCCTCCATGCTGCTCCCCTGTGTACACTGTGCTACACCTTACATCCTCCATGCTGCTCCTCTATGTACACTGTGCTACACCTTACATCCTCCATGCTGCTCCTCTATGTACACTGTGCTAGACCTTACATCCTCCATGCTGCTCCTCTATGTACACTGTGCTAGACCTGACCCCCGCTCTCTCCCCTCCCCAGGTCTGTGGGGCTTCCTGTGGTTTGTCGGTTTCTGCTTCCTGGCCAATCAGTGGGCTGCAACGGACACATCGAAAATGTTAACCGGCCATGACAACGCGAGAGCCGCCATCGCCTTCAGCTTCTTCTCCATCCTGTCCTGGGTAAGAGGGACCCCGAATGTATGACTCGCAGGTCTAACCCACGGGGGTATTTTGTCTCACTTCCTGTCCCGGTGACACGAAGAACAGGAAGTGAGGAGAAATCTCCCCAATGGGAGTCAAAGGCACCAATAAAAAAGATGACAGAAGTGCCCCCCCCCCCTTTATTATTGTCGCTCAGTGTCCCCATTGGAGGGAAGTTGTCATCACTTCCACTCCCTGTGACACCCTGTCACCCAGACAGGAAGTGAGGGGAAAACCTTCCCCCAATGGGGACACAGCGGGGGCTCTAACCTACGCGTAGCAACCTCCGCACTCCAGCTGATGTACAACTACATTACATTGCAGAGACTCCCAACAGGGACTGGCATGGCTCCCAGTGGTAGAGGGGGGGATGATGAGATTTGTAGTTCCACCTAGGTTGCCTGCCCTTCCTCTAACCCAGGGGTGCCCATTAGGCCGATCGCAATGTCCTGTCCTCCCGCCGTGGGGTCCTGCCTGTCTGTCTGAGAGACTTCCTTCCTGTCTGTCTGAGAGACTTCCTTCCTGTCTGTCTGAGAGACTTCCTGCCTGTCTGTCTGAGAGACTTCCTGCCTGCCTGTCTGTCTGTCTGTCTGTCTGAGAGACTTCCTGTCTCTGTCTGTCTGAGAGACTTCCTGTCTCTGTCTGTCTGAGAGACTTCCTGTCTCTGTCTGTCTGAGAGACTTCCTGTCTCTGTCTGTCTGAGAGACTTCCTGTCTCTGTCTGTCTGAGAGACTTCCTGCCTGTCTGTCTGTCTGTCTGAGAGACTTCCTGCCTGTCTGTCTGTCTGTCTGTCTGTCTGTCTGAGAGACTTTGTGTCCTCAATTACTTTTTCTAGTTTAAAAGGGAAATATCAGGGGGGGGCTGTTTAGACCCCCAAATATTTCCCCGAACCCCCCCAACAGTAACAATGTCACACGGCTGTTGGGGGGGCTCTTTCCTCGGGCTGCGGGTCAGACGGAAAGGGGCGGGACAGGACGCCGGGGGCCTCTAGAACGCACTGGAATGCAAGCCAGCTGACTCCCTGCGGGAGGGGGCGTGGCTGTGTATTGAAGTCAATGGCACCGCAGCCACGCCCCTTCACCCCCCAACAGTGCGATCGCCCAGAACGTACGTGCCTGCATTCCGGTCCAGTGCGAGCTGCAAAAATAGTGCTTGCAGCACATTGTGCCTGCGTTCCGCGTGCGGGTCTGTCTGTCTGAGGGACTTCCTGCCTGTCTGTCTGAGGGACTTCCTGCCTGTCTGTCTGAGGGACTTCCTGCCTGTCTGTCTGAGGGACTTCCTGCCTGTCTGTCTGAGGGACTTCCTGCCTGTCTGTCTGAGGGACTTCCTGCCTGTCTGTCTGAGGGACTTCCTGCCTGTCTGTCTGAGGGACTTCCTGCCTGTCTGTCTGAGGGACTTCCTGCCTGTCTGTCTGAGGGACTTCCTGCCTGTCTGTCTGAGGGACTTCCTGCCTGTCTGTCTGAGGGACTTCCTGCCTGTCTGTCTGAGGGACTTCCTGCCTGTCTGTCTGAGGGACTTCCTGCCTGTCTGTCTGAGGGACTTCCTGCCTGTCTGTCTGAGGGACTTCCTGCCTGTCTGTCTGAGGGACTTCCTGCCTGTCTGTCTGAGGGACTTCCTGCCTGTCTGTCTGAGGGACTTCCTGCCTGTCTGTCTGAGGGACTTCCTGCCTGTCTGTCTGAGGGACTTCCTGCCTGTCTGTCTGAGAGACTTCCTTCCTGTCTGTCTGAGAGACTTCCTTCCTGTCTGTCTGAGAGACTTCCTGCCTGTCTGTCTGAGAGACTTCCTGCCTGCCTGTCTGTCTGTCTGTCTGTCTGAGAGACTTCCTGTCTCTGTCTGTCTGAGAGACTTCCTGTCTCTGTCTGTCTGAGAGACTTCCTGTCTCTGTCTGTCTGAGAGACTTCCTGTCTCTGTCTGTCTGTGTGACTTCCTGCCTGTCTGTCTGTCTGTCTGAGAGACTTCCTGCCTGTCTGTCTGTCTGTCTGTCTGTCTGTCTGAGAGACTTTGTGTCCTCAATTACTTTTTCTAGTTTAAAAGGGAAATATCAGGGGGGGGCTGTTTAGACCCCCAAATATTTCCCCGAACCCCCCCAACAGTAACAATGTCACACGGCTGTTGGGGGGGCTCTTTCCTCGGGCTGCGGGTCAGACGGAAAGGGGCGGGACAGGACGCCGGGGGCCTCTAGAACGCACTGGAATGCAAGCCAGCTGACTCCCTGCGGGAGGGGGCGTGGCTGTGTATTGAAGTCAATGGCACCGCAGCCACGCCCCTTCACCCCCCAACAGTGCGATCGCCCAGAACGTACGTGCCTGCATTCCGGTCCAGTGCGAGCTGCAAAAATAGTGCTTGCAGCACATTGTGCCTGCGTTCCGCGTGCGGGCGATCGCACTGCGGGTGAGGGGGCGTGGCTGCTGTGCCATTGACTTCAATGCACAGCCACGCCCCC
>NW_017308413.1:197430-198164 GCF_000935625.1 Nanorana parkeri | reverse complement strand
AGTTTGGCCGTCGCTTGGCGTTAATATGCTCCGCCCCCTCTTGCCGTTCACAGGTCCCTCTGGCCATCTTCGCCTACAAGAGATTCCGGATCGGGGTGGAGGACTTTAACAGCAGCTACATTGACCCGAGCCTGGACTCCACCCCCCCGTACTCCAGCTACCCGGACGCGGTCACCGACAACTACCAGAGGCCGCCCTTCACACAGAGCGCAGAGACAGACGACGGCTACAAGCCGCCCACCTACTGAGCCAAAGGCAACATGGCCGCCGCCGGGGGAGCCTGAGACCCGGAATGACCCGTCTGCAGGGCCCGGACTCGCTCTGCACCCTCCAAGTGCCTTACCAAGCCGATGGTATTTTATGTACAAAAACATGCCTGCCAAAGATGAGTGCCCCTCCCCCTCCATGGCAGGGACCTATGCCCCTCCCCCTCCAGGGACCTGTGGCCCTCCCCAGCCCCCCACCGTAGGGACCTGTGCCACCCTGTGAGTACCGCCCACAACCCCATTCTTATGTAGTCCTGGTGCAGTGATCCTGGACCTCGCCCTCCGGGCTTCCTGCGTCCCACCTCCCTGCGTTCCCTCTTCCTCTACATTGCGGTGGCAGAACCGGTACCATGCGGTCTGAGGGGGTGAAATATCTCCGGCAGCCATCTTGTACCCCCTCAAATTCTGATTGGTCGGTCTGGGTTCCGGCCCCGGTTCTGTATAGTGAATTGGCCCGATGTTAACAGG
>NW_017308413.1:191512-197410 GCF_000935625.1 Nanorana parkeri | reverse complement strand
CCCAAACTCAAACCGGCTCTCTCCTGTAATAGAGGCGGCGCCATACCGCCCTGCGGTGGACCATGTCTGCAACCTTCCATCACAGCCACCGTCAGCCTGGAGGGTCATTTCCATATTGCAACCACACGCCATGGTGCCGTCTAGGGAGGCGCCGATGCCGATACTGGTATCGGTGCTGATACCAAATATGCTCCGATACCTTCCCCCGATACCTGAGCTCCCGCCCGGAGGAAAATGTCCTCTAACTGGCATTGCCGGGGGGTGGGGGGGACATATGGAGCCGGCTTACCGGTTGGCCT
Source organism: Nanorana parkeri (assembly GCF_000935625.1). Lineage (NCBI taxonomy): Eukaryota > Metazoa > Chordata > Amphibia > Anura > Dicroglossidae > Nanorana > Nanorana parkeri. The sequence continues at coordinate 197,111 of NW_017308413.1, read as the reverse complement.
GGGAGGCGGGCTCGATGCTGATTGGCTGGGAAGCATCAGGAAGCTGGGCAAGGGAATGATGACACGTCTCCCAGCTTCCTGATTGGCCGAACAGCCGGCTCCATGCTGATTGGCTGGGAAGCCGGTTTCCCGGTCAAACAACATGAAGTCAGCTTCCCGGGCGATCAGCATGGAGCCGTGCGGCGAGTCATTATCCGCCTCCCGGCTTCCTGATTGGCCGGGAAGCCGCCTCCACGCCAGCAGAAGCACCGGTATCGGTATTCGGTATCGGCGACTATGGAAAGAAACGATGGTTATTCGTGCATCCCTAGTTCCATCTTCGGCTAGACATGTGCGTTTCGTTACGAATCAAAATTCGGATGAAATTTTGTAGATTCGGAGCATCCGAATTTCCGAAATATAACACATCCGAAATTTCGGATTTGGAACTAATTTTCGTTCTCTGTGTTCACATTTAAACGGATAAAAACAAATGATGTCATGGAGGTGATGGAAGGACAAGAATACTCCTTCCTCTATGGCCGGTGTGTGTTAGAGACCCAACAAGGACGTGTTCACACTCCCCCCTCCCCCCTGAGGTCACACTGGACTCATGACCGGTTCTCTTTATTTCACTCAGAATCACGGAGTTGGGTCCTCCACCAGGCCCGGTGTGTCCCCAGGAGGGACCTTCTCTCTCTCTCACGCTTCGTTCTTTCCTCTCGGGGGTTCCACTTTTATTTCTGCGTCGCTTTGCCGCGTCTCGGTGAGTTTTTTTTTTTGCACAAACGTTCCGGAAAATGCAGCAAAGCGTCCGGCCGACCCTCCCAGTTTTGTTGCCTTAGTAAATAGGGGCTCCGAGGGGAAGTGGCGCCCGCAGCGAGCGGCTGTTCCGGTTCTTTCTGTAGAACATTTTAGAAAACGCCAAACCAGCGGCCATTGTCCATGGCGGCATTCCCCCCTCCCCCCGCTTGCTGCCATAGAACCACTGGCCGTACTTGATGCCAAACCATGACTCGGCCCCGCTCTGCTGTCCGTGGGACGGGGCTGCGGCGCTCGGCTCCGGTTCTGGTGCTGGGTGGCTGCGTGTATGAACACCGGGATGTTCGCTGTGTCAGGGGTGCCAATGTATAGAGACGTCTTTAATTCTGGTGTCGGGTATTGATAATGAGGTGTATCATGCGTTTCTTTTCCTGCGTGTCACTTTGCACTGGTTTTAATGTCAATAAAGATTTTTTTTTTTGTTCACCAAACATGAGAAAACGTCTGTTATTGTGAACAACTCGGCCTGTATAGTGCAGACCATGAGATGACCCCTTCAATGTACACTGGGAGACCCCTTCCCCGTACACCCCCAGTGACCGCATTCCCCCACGCTCATCCACTAAAACATGAAGTTGCCGGTTCCCACACTGAACTGATTTCCTCCTTTTGGGGTTCAGGCGCCTTTTTTTCAGTGCTGCCAGGTGTGCCCACAGTTAAAATGGCCGCTGGTGCTCTGCCCCCACCTTCTCCATCACACTCAGTGCTCTATATCCACATTCACTTCCGCTGCGAGTGCCGACTTCGCAGCGCAGCATTCAATGGCGGTTTACTAATTCCGCACTCGCAGCGGCTGAGCAACTGAACGCGCCTCAGAATTCTCCCTTCCACATCAGAAGCCCCTCCTCCTTTTACATCCGTTCACATCACAGTCCTTCCATCACAACATTTGAGGCACCCCGGATGAGAAAAGCGGCTCTAATCCGAACACTTCCTGTCCTAAGGGAACAACACTGCTCCTCCATAGATACAGTACAGTGTTTGAGCGGTGTCCCTCTAGGACAGGAAGTGAGTTAGCGGCGTCCCTTTAGGACAGGAAGTGAGTTAGCGGCGTCCCTCTAGGACAGGAAGTGAGTTAGCGGTGTCCCTCTAGGACAGGAAGTGAGTTAGCCCGGTCACCTTAGGACAGGAGGGCTGTGGATTTGCTTTGATAGGTAATCCATGTTAAAGCTGAACGCTCAAGCAGTCTAGGGGTGCAGGAATCCAGTGTGACCCGTTCTCCAAAGTCTCTTCAGTAGTCACCCTCAGACGTCATACAATGTGGCACAAATAGTCCTCTCCGTATGTAAGGAAGGCGAGGACCCAGACCAGCACAATGAGAACATGCAAACTCCATGCAGACAGTGTCACGGCTGGGATGTGAACTGATGATGCCAGTTCTGTAACCACAAAACACGCCGGACCGGTTCTGATCCGTCTTCTCACACCAAATCGAGGCTCCATTTCCCCTAATGACTTTATCACCGTCACGTGCACACTTCCCGGACACCACAACAGGAAATGAAAGTGACCACGCCGGCTACTTGTAAAGCCGACCTTCCATATAAGAGAGATTGCAGGGGGGTAAAATCCAGAGGTGGGCGGCCTCAGCACTCCAACTGTGGTGGAACTACAAATCCCCCCAGCCACTGCAAGACTAGGGGGGGGGCCATGGCTGTCAGAGAGAATGGGATTTGTAGTTTTACCACAAATGGAATCCCGAGAATTAGAGGAGCACCGAAATCCAAATTTCAAAACCCCTAAAAAAAAAAAACAAAAAGTCATCCGAAAACCAAAAATGTTTTTATTGTAACTTTTTGTTTTAAAATATTTAACTTAATTTTTTTCTATATTCATTTTCAGGGATCCTCTATACTGAGTGTTCCTTCATAATGAGGACAGAGTATGTTTACTATAACCACAATCATGAATGGACAGGAAGTGATGTAGAGGTAATGTAGGTCACTTCCCATTCATTCATAATTGAGGTTACAGTAATACCATATCCCCAAATTATCTACACTCAGCGATCGCTGACGGCTTGTACCCGCTCTCCTTCCTGACGCGCTGTCACCGGAGGCTGGGCCAGCGGTGCAGGGAGGAGAGCTCCGCCTCCTGTGACAGCGCAGGCTGTCTCCGCCCCCACACTGCTCTGCCGGACTGTGATAGGAGGCTGAGTGGTGTGGGAGGAGAGACGCCGGCCGCTCACATCGCTCTCCTCCCGCTGCGCTCGGCCGTCAGTTTCTCTCCTCCCCGGACACAGAGCAGCGCCCAGCGGGGGAGGAGAGAAAGAAGGGATGCGCCGATGTATCGGCCAGAAAATGGCACTTTCGGCATTTAGCCAAAAAGTGCCATTTTCATCCGATGTTTCGGCGCATCCCTACCGAGAATGCTTACTCCTGGTCTAAATTTAAGTACCAGACCCCCGACCTTCTACTCCCTCTGCCAGGAAGTGCTGATCCGAAATGTGACCCTAATCATGACGAGAATAAAGTCCACACGACACGAGAGATTTCTGTACAGATTTTATTACAATGTAAATAATAAATAAATAAAAATCGGCTAAAAACAAAGATTTCCGCCCCGAGGACGAGTGCCATATATACGGAGGTCATAGGTCAGGTCTGCAGTGCCCCCGCCCCCTACTCATCCGTCCTCTGCTGCCCCGCCAGGAGCAGAGATATTGTGTTTTCTGAGTCACTCCAGTTGGTTGCTTACACAGGTCTGCAGACTCCGCCCACCCATGTGACATCACAGAGCCAATCACACGAGGCGGGGAGATATGCACGGTGATAAGTACGGGCCATGCCCCCGGCGGGTGGACAGAGCGATGGGAGGAGCAAAGCATAGATGAGTATATGATGCATTAAAGAGAACCTGCTGCTCATCACTACTGGTGACCTCCTACGCGGCAGGCAAAGCGCACATCACAGGCGGCGCGCTAAAGTGTAACATTGTATCCGCTCTGCCCTTAGATGCGGCAGCTGCATCGGCGGATCCTGAGAATTGCACTTCCTGTGGCTACGTTCACTCCTCCGCTGGATCCATGGGAGGGAGCCGCCGTTGTCACACAGGGAGGATTTAAAGGGGATCTCTGGGCAAAACCTTCTTATTAGACTTGGACAGAGCGGGGGAAGGGGTTAGACCCTCTCATAAAATTTGTATTGCCGTGTCTGTCCCCATTAGAGACTTTGTACAGTGTCACCGAGAAAGGGGGAACCCAACATTTTAAAGTTGTCCCCAGCACAAGAGGCGAGGGGGGGAATCCGGTTCATGAGATTTTACCTTTGCCAAGCTGCTGCAAGCCAACAGTATAGAGGTCCAATGACCCCCTCCACAGGAACCCGGACCCAGCACTGCCTTCTGTGCGTACTTCCATCAACCCCATTACAGGACATGGAGGTGGGAGGAGCCACTGAGCACAGCAAACAGAGCAGTGGGAGGAGTTTCCATTTCCCACCATCTTTCGCAGTGACCGCACTTTGCGACAGTCACTTTAAACCGCGGCTTGGGCAAACTGCGGCCCTCCGGCAACTGCTGCTCCCATGAGGCATTGCAAGACCCCCGACAGCAGCAGACATGACCTTCATCGAAGGATGCATGATGGGATGTGTAGTTTCACTATAGCCGACGCCCAGAGCTCACCTTCCCCTGCTTTTAAAAGGAAGCTTGTGCCAAGAGCAATGCGCTCGTTGCCGACCTTCCTGAAGTTGCCATTTGCTTGGCTGTCTCCAGTGGCGACACTTCACCGGAATAAGCAGATAAAAGAGCGCAGGTCACAACGCAGGGCGGCGGCCACCACCATAGAGTTGAACTGGGAGCTTCTGTGTGGCTCCGCCCAGCGTCACGGTCAGCTTGGAGCGTGACTACGGCCGAACCTGAAAACGTTTCTTTGTTCTGCAGGATTAGAGGAACATTCCTGAGAGGCGGGGACACCCCCCCGGGAGGGAGGGACTGACTGACGTGCAACAAGGGGCAATTCTTTTTGCGGGGGGGGGAGGTTTCCACAGGAACCCGGACCCAGCACTGCCTTCTGTGCGTACTTCCATCAACCCCATTACAGGACATGGAGGTGGGAGGAGCCACTGAGCACAGCAAACAGAGCAGTGGGAGGAGTTTCCATTTCCCACCATCTTTCGCAGTGACCGCACTTTGCGACAGTCACTTTAAACCGCGGCTTGGGCAAACTGCGGCCCTCCGGCAACTGCTGCTCCCATGAGGCATTGCAAGACCCCCGACAGCAGCAGACATGACCTTCATCGAAGGATGCATGATGGGATGTGTAGTTTCACTATAGCCGACGCCCAGAGCTCACCTTCCCCTGCTTTTAAAAGGAAGCTTGTGCCAAGAGCAATGCGCTCGTTGCCGACCTTCCTGAAGTTGCCATTTGCTTGGCTGTCTCCAGTGGCGACACTTCACCGGAATAAGCAGATAAAAGAGCGCAGGTCACAACGCAGGGCGGCGGCCACCACCATAGAGTTGAACTGGGAGCTTCTGTGTGGCTCCGCCCAGCGTCACGGTCAGCTTGGAGCGTGACTACGGCCGAACCTGAAAACGTTTCTTTGTTCTGCAGGATTAGAGGAACATTCCTGAGAGGCGGGGACACCCCCCCGGGAGGGAGGGACTGACTGACGTGCAACAAGGGGCAATTCTTTTTGCGGGGGGGGGAGGTCGTCATAAAAAGTTGGTTTTGTTTCTTCCCCAATATTGGGGTGATATCCAGAGACTTCCTGTCCCTCCAACCCAACAGGAAGTGAGGAAATCCTTCCAACATAAGGGAAACCCCCCTTTCAGACAGTTGTCAGCAAAACTAGTGTCC
>NW_017308413.1:187630-191393 GCF_000935625.1 Nanorana parkeri | reverse complement strand
ATAGACAAGATGCATCTCCCCACCAGGGCAACAGAAGCCTGACACAGGATCTAACCCAGGGGAGGCACCCCTACCAGCTGTAGTGAAACTACAAATCCCATCATGCCTCACATCAACACCTCTGACAAGCGTGCGGGAACTAGTAGCACTCGCAGTTGCGCCTTCCTCGATCTCTGCTGCAATGCCAATTTAACATCCTCATTTTAGATTTGGATGTAAAAATGTTTTGCGATCACATAAAAAGGGGGCCACCATAGTTCTGAGCAGAGCAGCGACCGAAAAAGGGGGCAAAGCAGACAAAATGATAACAACGCACATGTACGCACACCGTCCCATGCCCCACACAAGCCAGCAAGCCCCAGCTCTCCGGCTCCGTCGTCTGGCGCCCCCCAGAGGTCACTTCCTCCTATGACAGGTCACACCGAGGGCTGGACCTGCGCTAGAGGTTTCCGAGGCGACGCGGCCGGCGCGGGTTTGGTTTTCATTGCGGTCGTTTTGTCCCTTAAAGCCTGAAGAAGATTTTCCTTCCCTTCCGTCGGCTGCCGGCTCTTGAAGTAGCAAAGTCTGCAGACCGAGTGGTACTTGTCTGCGCCGCCGATCACCTCCACCTGCAGACACAATGTTAGAGCTCAGTACAGGAAATCAACACGCCTGCTCAGTATCACATTGACTACAATTCACAGATCAGCTACTCCGACACCTGAGGCTACCTCCATTTACTACTCCGGCCCCCCCCCCCAGCTAGGGGTGGAACTACAAATCCCATGAGGAATCTCTCCCATGAGGCATCTCTCTCCAGGAGTCATGTCTGTGAGAATCTTGCAATGCCTCATGGGATTTGTAGTTCCACCCACAGCTGGAAGGTCAGAGTTTGGCTGCCCCCGATTTAGTATAAGGCAGGGGGCGGGCAACCTCGGCTGTCCAGCTGTTGTGGAACTACAAGTCCCATGAGGCATTGCAAGACCGACTACCACAGGCATGATGGGATTTGTCATTTCACAGCGGCAGGGCCGAGGTTGCCAGCTCCTGCTATAGTGACTAACGGCCGGCTACAAAAGCAGAAGGCCGGAGGATACAACCAGGACGGCAACATAGGAGGGAATATGGAGTATAATAAAGGAGAACTATGAGGGGGGGGGGAGGGGCTTGTCACTCCCCTCATAGTTCTAGCCGACCTGTGACAATGAGACTGTCACAGGTCGGCTCAGTAGATCGGGAAGTGAGCGAACACATACCGGCGCTCGCTCACCTCTCGATCCTGTGCCGGCAGAGAGCCGTGACTGTCACTCACTGCTCCCAGCACCGACTGGCGGAACGAACGGGTACAACTGGCTAGATAGGCGGAGCCAGCTGTCAGTCACGCAGCTGGGCGGATCCCGTCATCTACGTCGGGATCCGCTGCGGCGTCTCAGTATACCGCGAGCTGTAGCTCCCTATATACTGAGCCTAGGGTGATGGGAGGACGCTAGTTTGTGTCCTCCCGTTACCCTAAGGAGAACTATGGGGGAAAGTCCTGACCCCCCCATAGTTCTCCTTTAAAGCCCTGCAAGTCCAAATCATCAAGGTCACGTTTTTATGGCTGCGTCTGCTGGGGAGGTTCTCCCCTCACTTCCTGTCTGAGGAAGGCACAGAGACAGGAAGTGAGGATAACTCACCCCTGTGGGGACACAAGACTATAAAAACCTCTTTGGGGGTCTCTCTCTTTTCCCAGTTCCCCCCCCCCCCCTGACGGAGGAAACACGGAAAACTGAGGAGCGAAGGGATGTTTCCTAGTAAAAGGGGGTGGAGCCTCTCGCAAGCTGTTCTGGAAGACGAATGGGACATTTAAAATGTCCTGGTCAAAGCCCAGACCTCAATCCAGATGAAAATCTGTGGCGTGACTTGAAGATTGCTGCACAACAATACAACCCAACATGAGAGTCGCAGCAGTTCTGTCTTGAAGAATCCCAGTGATTGGATGTGCCGAGCTAATAGGGCCCGAGTCCAGGACCGAGCCATGTCAGGCAGCAAATGGGGGCATTACAAAGTGTTAACTTTTAGGGGGGGTGAATACTTATGCACACTCAGGATTTCTGCATGTGTGTCCCAATCGTCTCACAATAAAAATGATTTCGCACCTACAAAGCGGTCGCCATGTTGCGCTCATCTCACGTTTTTATGATTCCAGATATTATAATACTTAATGAGCTATAGCGCGCCCTCGCCCGCCCCTACCCACCTTCCTCTGTTAACAGGTTTTATTTTTTACCCCTAAAAATGTGACCACGTGACCAGACCATGGGATTGGCTGGGTATGGGCCCATTCACGCTTTACCTTTGGGTCTCATTTTGCCCCGCCCCCCCCGATTCATTTTCCAGATATGTCACATGATCAATCGGTGTTGATGGGCGTCATTACTCACTTCATAAGAGGAGCTGAACTCTGGAAGCTATACCCCCCAATCAGCAGGCAGAGGGCAAAGGACTGATCACCATTGCTGGCTTCGGTCTCCCTTCATCTGATCTTCCCTCATTATGGACTTAACATGCCTTGTTCTGCATGGTCGCTATATGGAGGCGGCCATCTTGGCAGAGGCGGGGAGCCTCCAGGAAGGAGAACAAAAGATCAGCACACTAGTGACCTCAACAAATCTCACTTCAATGTCTCCCGAGAGTGACAGTCAGAGGCGGCAGTGCCCGAGATGATCTCACGCTGCAGATATACAGCTATGAGGATACAGGAGAGCCTAGGCACCCCCACATACCAGGAACCCCACAAAACAGGCAGATTATTTCTTCACCTTCCCCGATAGCAAAGCTTCGCTTTTTCACTTCGGGTCCAAATTTACACCATGACACCCAATTGTGCGCTAATTTACTTTTGAAGCTTAACACCGGGAATAGGGATCCAACAGACCCCAGTCACTACAGTGTGGGGGCGGAGACAAGACCAGTCACCCTGCACAAGGAGTGAGGGCGGCAGTGAGCGGTCTTTATTACAGGAGGGGGCGGAGACAAGACCAGTCACCCTGCACAAGGAGTGAGGGCGGCAGTGAGTGGTCTTTATTACAGGAGGGGGCGGAGACAAGACAAGTCACCCTGCACAAGGAGAGAGAGCAGCAGTGAGCGGTCTTTATTACAGGAGGGGGCGGAGACAAGACCAGTCACCCTGCACAAGGAGAGAGCGCAGCAGGGACCGGTCTTTATTACAGGAAGCTGCAAGTCTCACACGGGATGACTGCGCAGACAGGACTCTGGTACGAGGACAATATTTGCTCATCCTGGAATTGAAAGGCTTTAAAGCACGTGGATCTGCCTGTATAATGATCTCAATGGAGAGCACGTCTGGCAGAGGTGTGACTGCGGCCAAGGACAGGGGGTGTGGAATTCCTGACGACCGGGACATGCAGTTTCGGGCGCCGGGCGAGTCGTTTTTTTTTTTTTGTACATTTAGCTCTGCGTCAGGCAAGCGGAGATATATGTACAGCGGGGAGCCAGCGCTGGTTTTTAGACGAGTGATCCGATCGCTTGTGTCAAATCGAGCAGCGGCCATCTTCTCCGCCGCGGTTTTCGGGGGGGTCACTCGCTCTTCTGGGGGACCCGAGACCACGGCACGACAGCTCAGCCATAGAGAGTGTAGAGCGGACCAAGAACGTCCGTTCCTGGTCCGCTCTGTGTGATCAGTGAGACTAATCACAGCGCCACCTGTCTCAGCCGTCAGGAACTGCACAGAACATCTGTTCTGTGTCGGGAGGGCAGGTACCATAAAGAGAACCTGTCACCT
>NW_017308413.1:186238-187580 GCF_000935625.1 Nanorana parkeri | reverse complement strand
GAGAAAGTAAAAAAATTTAATATTTAAAAATTAAAACCATCCCTGCCATCTGCATGCAATTAAAACACACACGTAGGACATTGTGCATGTGCGTTGAGTACTGACACCATTCCACTGTGTGCCATTGTGGTAGCCAGGCAGCAGAACCCTTGTACTATTTGTACCCCGTACCGCAGTCCAGCCCTATGCATTTTCAATTTCGCTCGCAAATTGCAAGCACTCATTGCTCAGTGTGGTCAGCTGACCGCGCTGACCAGCGAGAAGCGCTATTTAGCGCAGACCAATACGTTTTGATTAGGGATACGCCGATACTAGTATCTGTATCTGTGCCGATACCTTCCCCCGATACCGGAACTTCTAGTCAGGGGAAGATTTCCTGACAGGCAGTGCCGTGAAGGAACATGGAGCCGTCTTCCTGGCCAATCAGATTATTACTCGCCGCCCAGCTTCCCGATTGGCCAGGAAGCCGGCTCGATGCTGATTGGCTGGGAAGCCAGTTTCTTGGCCAACCACAATCACGCAAGCCAAACAACATGGAGCCGGGTTCCCTGGCAATCAGGAAGCATGTCATTACCCGGTGCCCTATTACCCCGGAAGCCGGCTCCATGCCAGCGGGAAGCACCGGAGTACCGTAAGCAACATATTAGTACTCAATACCGAAAAACCGGTATCGGTGCATCCCGAGTTCTGATTACAACAATGTTTCGTATTGGGACGAGTCGTTTTTGTTTTTTTTATCCCCCCCCCCCCCTGAAAGTAGACATTGCGTACCGGTCATGGGTGGCGAGCTGCTCCTTGCTGTAGCGGGTGTCATTGGCATACTTGATGACGATGCATTTGTACTGCGCTACCTGGAAGCGACGCACTCTGCGCATCAGCTCCGTGCTGCAACGAAAAGAAGGAACGACATGAGAATCCCTCCGGGGTGACCCGGCACAGCGGACGCGAAGATGCCGGAAGACTCACCTCTTCCCGGAAAACATCGGACCGAATATCACCTGAAAAGACAGAACGAAATTTTTTATTATTTATTCCCAAAATGATTCTTTGCTTCGTCCATGCCGAGCGACAGACTGACTCCATGCAACCGCGCAGACTCCCCTCCCCCTCCAGTAGCCAGGAATAGAAGCCGCCCCATGTGTAAGCTTCGCATTGCTCCAATCAAAGGATTCTCCCCGCGGTCACTCCCTACCATACGTTACATGAACCCCAAACACCAAACTCCCTAAAAATCCCTCCGAGTCCCGAACTCTGAGCAACAATGTATCTTATTTGTGTCACTCGGCTTTACATCCTCCAATCATCTCTGACACCGTCCTTCCTTCTGGAGGGGGGGGGGCTA
>NW_017308413.1:181890-185368 GCF_000935625.1 Nanorana parkeri | reverse complement strand
CCCGGGATGGACTACAATCTCAGGTTTAGTTTACCGATTTGTATTGAGATTGTAGTCCATCCCGGGAGGGCGGAGCTTGGAGCGGTGACTACTTTACCACACACACAGGGACCATGGGGAACAGACGTAGCCCCCCCTCCAGAAGGAAGGACAGTGTCAGGGATGATTGGAGGATCTCCAGCCGAGTGACACACAAATAAGAGGCATTGAGGGGAATCAAAACCGGAGCAGCTGTGCACGGCAACCAATCAGATTCTCCGTCTCATTTTCAACTCTTACCTGAGCAAACTGAAGAGGAAACTGATTGGTTGCTGTGCACAGCTGCTCCAGTTTTGATAAATTCTCGCCATTGTTGTTCGGGGGCTGGGTGGTAGGGATGTCCTGATATCACTTTTTCCAAGACCAAAAACTTCTCCCTCCTCACGTACTCGCCGATACTTTTTCTTAAAGGGACAGGTGACATTTTCGGTTGTAGATTGCCAGCGACTGCCCAGAGGACCCCCACCACGTGCAGCATGGCAGGTAAGGGGGCCATAGTGTAAGCATCAGTGCCATGTATCGGGGCATTTTGACAAGTACTCGCCCTGTAGCAGGACATCCCTACTGGGAAGAATTTTTAGGGTTGCATGGGGGGGGGGGGGGGCAGTACATCACCCATCACACCATGCAGGGCTCAGGTTTACATTGGGGGTATTTATTAAATCCAGAGCAGCCGTGCACAGCGACCAATCAGCTTCAATCTTCAGTTCATTCAGTTAAGATCCGAAAATGAAAGCCGAGAAGCCGATTGGTCGCCGTGCACGGCTGCTCCGGATTTGATACATTTCCCCCCCTATGTATCTAATCCAGAGAACATGAAATATAACCCGCCGCAGGTCCTCGGTCTGTATACGCGGCGGCGGCGCTCTCTGGAGATACTTTGTAACTTTATTACTTCCTATGAAATACTTTTTGGGAACAACGAGGAAGTGTGAAGATCGATGACCCGGGAGGAACCGCAGAGCCCAATCCCCGCCTACAATTAATCAAACCATCCGGCCCAATTAACCCCAAAAAATAGAACAGCCACCTGGAGACCCCCAAAATAAAAGCAGAACCGGCCAAAACCGAAAAGTGTCGGGCAATCGGAAGACCCCAAAATGGATACAAGGCCGGCAACCCAACATATAAAAAACATTCCGTGACCGTCAGAGACCCGAAATAAAAAAGGAGGCGGAGCCGGCCAGAGACCCCAAACTATCAGCAGCATCTGATGGAAGACACAAGGTTTTTGTTTTTTGCACCTTTAACCACCTCCCCCGAGGGGCCAAAACCGCATGAAAATGCACAATGATGAACGCACCGATAACGACCAGAGACGCCGACGCTCATGTGCACCTCACCGCCCCGGGCGCCATTAGGCAACAGCAAAAGAAATTCCCAGAACCCTCACCGGCCTGCGAAGAAGATATTGTAACTACCAAAAAGGTTAAAAACAGGTTTTAGCGTCAGGCCTTGCGCAGAATAATATGTGGAAGCCGCGCCGCCTGGCCGAGGACCCTCTGGGCGCCATAGGGGCACTGACACGACTTGTGGTAACAAATTGCGTCACAAAACTTAATTCTCAGCCCCAAATGTCTCTTTAATGTCGCCATGATAAAGATAAACACTCCCCCATAGAACAGCTCCTGAGTGATAGTTTCAGGGACCGGTGTCCTCATCTGCTATCAGCAATGCTAGACACAGCGCAGCCCCTGGACCTCCCCCCCTTCCCTCATACACCGACCTGGATCTGCCCCTTGATCTTGCTGGGTGACCCCGGCATGATATCGGCCACGTTCAGGCAGTTCATGTTGTCGGAGAGCGCGGGAAGCGGAATGAGGAGCGGGAGCGGCGCGATCCCTCTATACACCTCCGAGATTCAAACAGCCGCGCGCGCGCTCGGGCACAAAGCCCGGCCAATCGGAGAGCGGCGGGGCGGCCCAGCCCACCGCCGACAGCCAATCATCGGGCCGCGCGAGTCAAACCCCTCCCCGGTGAGGGCGGGCGTGGGCGTGATTGACATCCGCCTGACAGCTGCGTATTTTAGCGCCAAAAAAGCGGATGTGAAACTTCCGGATTGTTTTCTTTATTGGCGCCAAAAATTTGTGTTTATTGTATCAGATGATTCTTCATATTTCTGAGTCTCGGTGACCGGAGAGGCGCCTATCTATATCAGAGGAGGGGGATGGGACCGATCAGCGTCTCCCTCCGCCATGTCATTCACACCGTGAGGGGGATTTATCGAATCTGGAGCAGTTACCCCACGGCGACCAATCAGCTTCTCTCTTCAGTCTGTTCAGTTCAGATTTGAAAATGAAAGATAGAAGCTGATTGGTTGCCATGAACAACTGCTCCAGTTTTGATAAATTCCCCTCCATGTGCGGCAAACGTGCGCAACGTCATTATTTGTTAATGGAAACCCAAGCGCATGGGAGGAAGACGCGGAACGCATGTCGCTGACTTTGCTGCACGATCTACTTTTCCTGCGTCTGATTTGCATTGACATCAGAGGTGACGTGCGTCAGAACAGGCGGGAAAAAAAATACTGGTGTTCCTGCTAACGCCAGGGTGTGAATGGGGCGCTATACTTGCACGCAGCGATTTGCGTTACGTGCATTGTGCTGCGCCACTATTTATTTTGAATGCACTATAGTGACGCAGCATGTTGCAGAGATGCATGAGCAGCCTGATGAGTGTAAGGTGCTGCGTTAAGGAAGGCTCTATCTAGAGGCGGAGCCAGCTGTGCCCTCCCCCGTCCATTCCTCCGCACTGGGGGGGGGGGTCCCTGTGGGGAGCGGTGATTGTCAGTCCCTACTCTCTGCAGGGAGAAGTGAGCGAACGCCGGTATGTGTTCCCGATCTACAGAGCCGACCTGTCACAGTCTCATTGTCACACGTCGGCTCCGACTATGAGGTGTGATTTTCACTCATCCTCCTTAAGCGTAACCTCCCCCTCCGCAGCGCACATGCATTGTAGCGTTCGGTGTGAATGAGCCCCCAGTATATAAACGCACGCCGACATTCACATCAATACAAAACTGAAATCATTTATTATTACTATTATTAGTACAGATTTTGTTTTCTGAAAACTCTCATTGTAAGTGAACAGACAGCGCGGGGGTTGTAGAAACGCCGCACGAGGAATATTTGTTTTACATTAAACAGTCAGGGGTCTATTTATAAACAATTTGCAGCGCCATCGTCCCTCTGTGTCAGGGGCGTAACTAGAAACCACAGGGGCCCATAGCAAAATTTAGTATGGGGCCCTGTGGTTTCTAGTTACGCCCCTTGCAGAGCCCACATAGCTCACCTGAGGGGGACCCTGCAGAGCCCACCCTAGACTCTCTATGGTGGGCTCTGCAGGGTCACCCTCAGGTGGGCTGGTCGCACTCCTTACCTGTCCGCCTCCTCTTCGTCCACGCTCGCTGATGGGCCCCCGCATCCTCCTTCTCCACTGG
>NW_017308413.1:180057-180790 GCF_000935625.1 Nanorana parkeri | reverse complement strand
CCTGCAGAGCCCACCATAGACTCTCTATGGTGGGCTCTGCAGGGTCACCCTCAGGGGGGGCTGGTCGCACTCCTTACCTGTCCGCCTCCTCTTCGTCCACGCTCGCTGATGGGGCCCGCCTCCTCCGTCGCCGGGCCCGCCTCCTCCATTGCCGGGCCCCGCCTGCTCCCCTGCTGCCGACCACGGACCCCGCCTCCTCCTCCACTGCCCTGTCAATCACGCAGCTGGGTGGATCTCCACAGTAATGTCGGGATCCGTCCCGGCTGCGGCGTCTCAGTATACCGCGAGCTGTAGCTCCCTATATACTGAGCCCAGGGTGACGGGAGGACGCTAGTTTGTGTCCTCCCGTGACCCCGAGGAAAACTATGGGGAAAAACACTGACCGCATAGTTCTCCTTTAACAAGAACGTTTGTTTGGTGCATGCATTTGCACAGAACGAACATTCGCAGGGCCAGTGCCGCTGCAAATTGTTTATAAATAGACCTCATAATGTGTAAACTACTAAATGATTTTTATAGTTATATTTTATATCTAAGATTGCATGACAATATACAGAACACGCACACGCACACGCATTGGGGTTTATTGATCACGGCAAAGCTGCTAAATAAGCAAAGGGCAGTAACACTAATAAGGGGTTAAATGTCAGATTCACCCGAGGTTTGTCGTACATTCGCGGGCCAATTGTCCACCGTCACCGTTCAATAAAACTTTCACAAAATTGAATTTCCA
>NW_017308413.1:179078-179975 GCF_000935625.1 Nanorana parkeri | reverse complement strand
CACCTTCCTTATTCTATACAAAGTATATAAATAATAATAAAAAAAAAACAACATTTGTTACTCAGAATCAAAACAAACTTTATATATATAAATATTATCGAAAAGTAACAAATGTTGTTTATTTAAATATTTTATATACATTGTATATGATAAACTGAAGGTGTGGTCAGAAGCAAAATATAGGATTCTCCGCCCCCTCCTGGAATAAAGACCGCTCACTGCTGCTCTCTCTCCTTGTGCAGGGTGACCGGTCTTGTCTCCGCCCCCTCCTGTAGTGGGTGGAGCCTGGTGGATCCCTCCCACATTTCTGCTCCCTGCACAGGCTATGTACAGCACAGTGATGATGTCACTGCTATATTTACAAGGTCATATCTGGGTTTGGAAAGGAATTTGGTGCACACAAAGTGAATTTATACCCCTTGTGGCTATTGAGGAATACATTTGAATGAAGGTTTTTGTGCTCGGAGTTTCGGCTTTAATGTCATTTCAGGAACTGCCAATCATTTTAAGTCTGCAGGCTTCATTAACATAATCCCCGGTGATCCCGCCATCAAGGTCCTTGTTAAGGCACTTCCTGTTATAGGGTGACAATTGCCTTCCAGCTGTGCTCCTGTGTTGTCACCCTGTCGCATGCGCCCCCTGGTGGAGATTACAAGCGCTCACACTGACACACATTGCGACGCTGGCGGCCTGTAGACAGGAAGTGGCTGAAAGATGGAAAAAGGATGAAATTTGTATTTTGCGGGAAAAAAAGTAATTATTTATGATACGCGCACAGCGCAATAAGTGACTCCGTGTCACCCAGCGGGGGGTTTACATCTACTTCAATCATCTTATCGGAGTGTGAGGAATAGACATATATAACAGTCTTGGTGTGTCGTATCATTGTGGTGTCAC
>NW_017308413.1:176497-179067 GCF_000935625.1 Nanorana parkeri | reverse complement strand
AGTGAAATTTTGCCAAATTCTCCTAAAAAGTGAAACAAAATTCATTTTATGATCCAATAAAAATAATCACAAAGAGGATTGCGAGGTCTCCCTGAGTGCAGATTAAGAAACATTAAGGCCTCCTTCACCCCAGGCCTGGGTATCCCCATATAACAGGAAGTTGTATCCCCATATAACAGGAAGTGGTATCCCCATATAACAGGAAGTGGTATCACCTATATAACAGGAAGTGGTATCCTCATATAACAGGAAGTGGAATCCTCATATAACAGGCCTGGGTATCCACATATAACAGGAAGTGGTATCCTCATATAACAGGAAGAGGCATCCTCATATAACAGGCCTCGGTATCCCCATATAACAGGAAGTGGTATCCCCATATAACAGGAAGTGGTATCCCCCATATAACAGGAAGTGGTATCCCCCATATAACAGGAAGTGGAATCCTCATATAACAGGCCTGGGTATCCACATATAACAGGAAGTGGTATCCTCATATAACAGGAAGTGGCATCCCCATATAACAGGAAGTGGTATCCTCATATAACAGGACTGGGTATCCCCATATAACAGGAAGTGGTATCCCCATATAACAGGAAGTGGTATCCCCATATAACAGGAAGTGGTATCCTCGTATAACAGGAAGTAGCATCTTTATATAACAGGAAGTGGTATCCTCATATAACAGGAAGTGGTATCTCCACATAACAGGAAGTGGTATCCTCATATAACAGGAAGTGGTATCTCCATATAACAGGAAGTGGTATCCCCATATAACAGGAAGTGGCATCCTCATATAACAGGCCTGGGTATCCTGATATAACAGGAAGTGGTATCCTCATATAACAGGAAGTGGTATCTCCACATAACAGCAAGTGGTATCCTCATATAACAGGAAGTGGTATCCTCATATAACAGGCCTGGGTATCCTCATATAACAGGAAGTGGTATCCTCATATAACAGGAAGTGGTATCTCCATATAACAGGAAGTGGTATCCCCATATAACAGGAAGTGGCATCCCCATATAACAGGAAGTGGCATCCTCATATAACAGGAAGTGGTATCTCCACATAACAGGAAGTGGTATCCTCATATAACAGGAAGTGGTATCTCCATATAACAGGAAGTGGTATCCCCATATAACAGGAAGTGGCATCCCCATATAACAGGAAGTGGCATCCTCATATAACAGGAAGTGGTATCTCCACATAACAGGAAGTGGTATCCTCATATAACAGGAAGTGGTATCTCCATATAACAGGAAGTGGTATCCTCATATAACAGGAAGTACTCTAGCTATTTTCCAATAGGAATTGATACATTTAAAGATACAATTAACATTCCTAAGTGTTCCTCATATCATAGCAAAGCTTCAATTTCTGAGTTCAGGTCCACTGTATGGGGCATTGCTGGCCTCCTCCCGGAAATGCTTCCTGGCTGTCTTTGGCCTCCATGCCTCCTGGCTTCAGCTTAGAAAGTATTGAAGAGAGGGTCAGCGTGACAGCCAGGCGACTAGCAGTTCCAGAGAAGAAGAGGTTAACCATACATATATGACATGATATGATATGTGCCGGACACTTACATGCAGCAGAGGGTTCCAGCTTACGCTCTCGGCGGTTACCTGGGAAAGGAAGAAGAAAACGGACCCGTCAGCTGATATAAGATGTAGAGGGAAAATGGCAAATTTGGAACTATCTTCCTAACTCCTTCACCCGACTGATGTTCAGAATACTAATTACATTATATACACATATTACATATAAAGACATCATTTTGAGTTCTCATTTCCTCCTCCAGAAGCTCCTATGGGGAGTGTCAATTTTTGTAACGAATACAAAAAGTTTAGGTAAAAAAACAAAAAAAAGGAGCGATGCCCCTTTAGCCCCTGCCGCCCCTAGGCTCAGGCCCCTTGTGCCCAGGGCTCGTTGCGGACATCTTTCTACGTTTTTATGTAAAAAAGATTTCGATTCAAACTCACACAAATGTGTAATAAAGACGATTAAAAGCACAAGGAGGACAACGGGGCCGCAGACGCTTATGATGACGGCGTTCCGATACTGCACCGGTTGGGTCACAGAGGTCAGGATTTTGTTCAGGGGGATCAGGAAGTTGGGACCGGCATCCCTTTCCTCCGCGTCAGGCTTTGTTTTGTCCTGAGCCTTCCCATCGCTCTCCTTGGTGTCACCTGTATGTGGGACAGCACAAAATGACTAGAAATCAATATACAGTAATGCCTTGGTTTACGAGCACAATTCGTTCCGGAAGCATGCTTGTAATCCAAAGCGCTTGTATATCAAAGCGAATTTCCCCAGAGGAAATAATGGAAATTCAGATGATTTGTTCCACAAGCCAAAAATATTCATATAAAATGATTACAATACTGTACTGTAATATAATACTGTACAAAATATAAAGAAAAATAAACCAATTACAGGTACCTTTGTGGCCGGTGTGAGAGGGACAAGAGAGAGAGGAGGATTATTGTGTAGGACGACTTTCACTGTCACTAACGGAATCACTGCTATCTCTTGACTCAATGGAATCTTTTTCATTTCGTGAAACCTTAAA
>NW_017308413.1:173422-173902 GCF_000935625.1 Nanorana parkeri | reverse complement strand
GTCACGGCAGAGAGCCGTGACAGGATCGAGAGGTGAGGGAACCCGGTATGTGTTCGCTCACCTCCCGATCTACTGAGCCGACCTGTGACAGTCTCATTGTCACAGGTCGGCTTAGAACTATGAGGTGAGTGGAAATCACTCATCTCATAGTTCTCCTTTAACAAGGAATCTATCCAATGTGACATTGCATTATCGTTAAACAGACTCATCGCTCGCACTGCTTCAGCCTTATTCGGGTGGCGCTTTTCTACAAAATGTTGCTCTTATTGCAAGACATTGCTTGTATATCAAGGCAACATTTATCAGAAATGTTTGCTTGTCTTGCAAAACGCTCTCAAACCAAGTTACTTGTAAACCGAGGTATTACTGTATACGAATACTCTGTAACAAAAGATATATATATATATCACTGGAACTGAATCTTCCCAATGGGGTCACCAAGAAAGCCCCGACTTACCCAAAGGTTTAAAACAAATTGTC
>NW_017308413.1:168780-173387 GCF_000935625.1 Nanorana parkeri | reverse complement strand
CATTAAACTTCTGTTCACCCAATGGAGAGAAATAAAATACTTTGTATGTAATGCCAGGAGACTCCGACACATCCCAGCCAGTGCCTCTACACGACAGATAGAGCCACGAAACGCGTTGGGACGGTGTTTGTTCATGTAGATTTATCATCGTTGCATATAATGCAATGGGGTGGATGGGCCCAGCCCACCCAAAACAGCTATTGCCTCCCCATTGGTGGTGGAGCCCCATTAGGCGTTTTAAGCGTCGCTGCTGATTCTGGGGTGTTGTCACCTAAAATGAAACAAAATTCTGACAGGTAGAAGCGGGACCCCCTCTGACCCCCCTAAGTGTGCAGTCCCTTTCAACGTAACACTGGTGTCCCTGATAGGCTGCGTGCTTATTGCATCTTTGGCGCGGTTTCAAGCAAACCCTCCATAGGGATGAATTGCAACGCATTTAAAACACTTGTAAAAGGCATAAAAAACGCACAGCAGGTGTGAACGTAGCTGAAAGCATGTCCTCTAGTCTGGGGCGTCCATTTTAGGTGGGCTTATTCTTTACAGTGGACCATAAAACTGCTGCTAAGTCAGCTTATCCTATAGAAAAATATGATTATACTTACCTCCACCCCGGCTTCTGTCCATGGTGCCTAGACGAGGGTGACATTTGGGGCCTACCAGCTCGGATCCAGGGGAGGCTCCCAGATCTCCCAAGAAGAGGCTCCAGCACAGTGTAGAACCCCAGGCCAGGGCGATGTCACTGGGCTTCCTTCGGAGGGCCCAGGAATGATGAGAGGCCCTTATCCCATGATAAGGCGCTCCACTGCAGTGCAGGAACTAGGGTTGCCACCTTTTCTTCAAAGGAAACCCGAACACTCTAGCGCCGTTGGGCAATGTGATTCTCCGGGGAGCGGTGCGGCTCTCTATTGGGCAATGTGATTCTCCGGGGAGCTGTGCGGCTCTCTAGTGGGCAGTGTGATTCTCCGGGGAGCTGTGTGGCTCTCTAGTGGGCAGTGTGATTCTCCGAGGAGCTGTGCGGCTCTCTAGTGGGCAGTGTGATTCTCCGAGGAGCTGTGCGGCTCTCTATTGGGCAATGTGATTCTCCGTGGAGCTGTGCGGCTCTCTAGTGAGCAATGTGATTCTCCGGGGAGCTGTGCGGCTCTCTAGTGGGCAATGTGATTCTCCGGGGAGCTGTGCAGCTAGGGGTCTGCAGGCAGGCAGTCCAGTGTCAGGGAGCCGGAGGATGAGGAGGAGAAGGCCATGACAGATGCGGCTTCCCAAGGTCCCCGGCAAGCGACCATCTCGGGCAGCCGCATCTGCTTGAAATTGGATCTTCCTCTGAGCTGCGGGCGCCTGTAAACAGGCCTAGGCTGCCCGCAGCTCAGAGGTAGATCTGGTTTAAGGCAGATGCAGCTGCCCGAGATGTTGATTGCCGGGGACCTGTCAGAAATGTTAAAGTGTCGGCACTGAATGTCTTGTGTCCGGGTACCCGCTGGCTGGCTCTCTATTGGGCAATGTGATTCTCCGGGGAGCGGTGCGGCTCTCTAGTGGGCAATGTGATTCTCCGGGGAGCTGTGCGGCTCTCTATTGGGCAATGTGATTCTCCAGGGAGCGGCTCTCTATTGGGCAATGTGATTCTCCGGGGAGCGGCTCTCTAGTGAGCAATGTGATTCTCCGGGGAGCTGTGCGGCTCTCTATTGGGCAATGTGATTCTCCAGGGAGCGGCTCTCTATTGGGCAATGTGATTCTCCAGGGAGCGGTGCGGCTCTCTAGTGGGCAGTGTGATTCTCCGGGGAGCTGTGCGGCTCTCTAGTGGGCAATGTGATTCTCCAGGGAGCGGTGCGGCTCTCTAGTGGGCAGTGTGATTCTCCGGGGAGCTGTGCGGCTCTCTATTGGGCAATGTGATTCTCCGGGGAGCGGCTCTCTAGTGGGCAACGTGATTCTCCGGGGAGCTGTGCGGCTCTCTAGTGGGCAATGTGATTCTCCGGGGAGCTGTGCGGCTCTCTAGTGGGCAATGTGATTCTCCGGGGAGCTGTGCAGCTAGGGGTCTGCAGGCAGGCAGTCCAGTGTCAGGGAGCCGGAGGATGAGGAGGAGAAGGCCATGACAGATGCGGCTTCCCAAGGTCCCCGGCAAGCGACCATCTCGGGCAGCCGCATCTGCTTGAAATTGGATCTTCCTCTGAGCTGCGGGCGCCTGTAAACAGGCCTAGGCTGCCCGCAGCTCAGAGGTAGATCTGGTTTAAGGCAGATGCGGCTGCCCGAGATGTCGCTTGCCGGGGACCTCGGGAAGCCGCATCTGTTATAAAATGTAAAGTGTCGGCACTGAGTGTCTTGTGTCCGGGGACCCGCTGGCTGGACACCCCGACATGAGACTCCAAAAATGGATTGTCCGGGTGGCAACCCTAGAAGGAACATAGGCCAGGGTGA
The DNA here is from genome assembly GCF_000935625.1 of Nanorana parkeri. Lineage (NCBI taxonomy): Eukaryota > Metazoa > Chordata > Amphibia > Anura > Dicroglossidae > Nanorana > Nanorana parkeri. The sequence goes on along the minus strand of NW_017308413.1, from coordinate 170,981 downwards.
TGTCTCTGTGTTTACCCCCCCCGGGTCCTGGGAATGATAAGATGCCCAAATCCCACAGTAAGGCGCTCCAGCACAATGTAGGAGAGTCTTCTCGGGAGATTCGGGATCCTCAGCTTTCTCAGGGTCTCACCAAAGAACTTGATGCAAGGCCCACTTAGAGGTCTCCTAGATCAGGGGTTCTCAACCTGTGTAACCTCAGGACCCACATTTATCCTCGGTCATTAAGTCGCACTGCAGTGGAAAGCACGGCATCAGGGGACTGCGTGTTCCTATGCGGGTGTACAAATGTGAGTGGGAGGTGCATTTGGGTTCCATTGAAATGAATAGAAGCACATGCATACACGCAATAGGTTGGACTTGATGGACCTGTGTCAAATACTATGTTACTATGAACAGCAACACAACGCACATCCCACAACCAGAATTCACAGTAGTTGTGATAGCGTGGTACAGTGCGTTAATCGAAGGGTACTATGCGATTAACGCACTGTACTAGTTTGAACGGGCCCTCAAAAACACTGACATACATACACAACCACAGACCCAATCTCACACACTCACACTCCCAAAAAATTGTTTAAGGTCCACCCAGTCTCCCTTCCTTACGAGAACTGGAGCGAATCCTCAGCCTGGGGTCCAGTGTGGGGTGCTGTGCTGTGAGGGAGCTCCAATCCATATGTGTTACCATAGAGAGTCTATGGTGGGCTCTGCAGGGTCACCCTTAGGTGGGCTATTTGGGTTATCAGGTGGGCGTAAATAGTAATCACAGGGCCCCATACAAAATTTTGCTATGGGGCCCTGTGATTTCTAGTTACGCCCCTGGTGCAATGCTGATACAGCTCCCTTGTGTGCCCTGTAGAGGTGCCCGGAGCCAGAATGTGACGTCACTCCGATCCAGGCACCTCTGTAGGACATGTGAGGGAGCTGTAAGCAACGCATGTATGGATGGAGCTCCCTCGTGGCCATACCTCCTCCCCATCCCACCTCGAGCTGACACTTGGCGCCGGGCAGCATATTTTGAATGGCGGCTCGGTGTGAGAACTGACAGCGCTGCGCTAGGAGGAGGCTGAGGAGCCTCTCGCCTAGAAAGGTGGAAGGCACGCGGTGACCCACTGAACACGCGACCCACCAGTTGAGAACCCGAGGTCCTAGACTACACGTCCTGAGAATATGACCACATAGTGCCCCAATGGCGGCGCCTGCACTGCACTCGTGACCTGCGCCCCAGTGTGTGTGTGCGGTGACGCACGGCATGCAATGGTGGTCACACCTCACTGGTCACCATTCCTTGCCCCCAGATTTTACAATCGAATCGCGTCCACAAGGAGCGTCCTCCTCACCCTCAATCTTCATACGTTTGCTGATCACCATCTCTCCAGACGGAGTCCTGACTCTGCAATAGAGCTCGATGGGCCCCGGAGGTATGTGGTGCTTGAAAACGGCCGCTTCCTTCCCATGCACCGTGACATTCTCCACCATGGTGTCCCCTTGGAACAACTCGTAGTGGGCGTCCTGAGGTCCCAGGTCCCAGACGCAGGTGAAGTGGTGGATCTTGTCAATTATACTTATGATCAGGACTGGCGCGGACACAGAGCCTGCGGATGGAATAGAGAAATGATTGTGGTCATGGTTACAGGAGTTACAGTCTCACGTGCCCCACTCAATATGGCCGCCGCTTGAGTGGGGCAACTCAGAATAATAACGTGCTGGATTAGTGTGATCCGAGTTCATTGTATTACTTCATTGCTGCGCTGTATGTGTATAGAGAGAGAGAGAGAGAGATCAGAGAGAGAGATCAGAGAGAGAGATCAGAGAGAGATCAGAGAGAGAGAGAGAGATCAGAGAGAGATCAGAGAGAGATCAGAGAGAGAGAGAGAGATCAGAGAGAGAGAGAGAGAGAGAGATCAGAGAGAGAGAGGGGTCAGAGAGAGAGAGAGATCAGAGAGAGAGATCAGAGAGAGAGATCAGAGAGGGGTCAGAGAGAGAGAGAGGGGTCAGAGAGAGAGAGAGAGAGATCAGAGAGAGAGAGAGCAGAGAGAGAGAGAGAGCAGAGAGAGATCAGAGAGAGAGAGAGAGATCAGAGAGAGAGAGAGAGAGAGAGAGAGGGAGAGAGAGAGATCAGAGAGAGATCAGAGAGATCAGAGAGAAAGATCAGAGAGAGAGAGATCAGAGAGAGAGAGAGAGATCAGAGAGAGAGAGAT
>NW_017308413.1:166032-168062 GCF_000935625.1 Nanorana parkeri | reverse complement strand
AGAGAGAGAGAGAGAGATAAGAGAGAGAGAGAGAGCAGAGAGAGAGAGAGAGAGATCAGAGAGAGAGAGAGATCAGAGAGAGAGATCAGAGAGAGAGAGGGGTCAGATAGAGAGATCAGAGAGGGAGAGAGAGATCAGAGAGAGAGAGAGAGAGATTAGAGAGAGAGAGAGAGATCGGAGAGAGAGATCTAGAGAGAGAGAGATTAGAGAGAGAGAGAGAGATCGGAGAGAGAGATTAGAGAGAGAGAGAGAGATCGGAGAGAGAGATCAGAGAGATCAGAGAGAGAGAGAGATCAGAGAGAGAGAGAGAGAGAGATCAGAGAGAGAGAGAGAGATAGTATATCATCTGTGTATTTAGCTGGAGTTTAGCTTTGCATCTTTCATAGCCCTTGGCCTCACTTGGTCAGATTTGTATTGTCTATTAAAGTTTGTGTCCCCTTCAGCAACATTCCTTTACTTCCTGTTGTGTCACCAGGACAGGAAGCGAAGACAAATCTTGGCAACAAGGACAGAGCCCTAAAACTGATGCCGAGGTCCGTCTCCTGAGGAGAAGAGGCCGAATCAAGAGACCCAATCACACCTATGCACACGTGTCACGGACACACACGTTGAGGGCCCTTAGGAAATGAATGGACACGTACAAAAATAGAGTGTGAGCACCGTGCGCCAGTGCAGAATGATCCCCATTATGATGTGTGTTACCATGCGCAATAACGCAAACGTGTCGTTGTGACCGTAGACCTCTAGTTGCCAGTTATAAAGTGTGATTACTGCCTGTGCTGACCCAGCACCTCCGCTCCTCCCCTCACCTCCCTACATAACCTTTCTTATGTAGCTGCTGAAGGCGGAGCTTAGGGGGAAACGATAAAATGTAACATACAAGATGGCGGCACCCAGCGGCAGTCTCGGGGCTTTTGGACGTCTGCACGGGGGAGGCTTCCACAGGTAAATAACATGAATACAATACATGGAACGCTCACGTGATCTCATTGTTCTTCATACGGATGGTCACAGGTGACAGGGCCTCTTAGCTGGACTTACCCGCCATTTCTTGAGCAGCTTGTGTTTTCCTCATGGTCGATGGCAGCCCCATCTTAGTGACGGTTGGGTGTCTTCTAATGGAGTCGCTATGGCTGACGGACGTTGGGTGGTCCACTACAAAGCAAAGCCCATGAATGTTATACATATAAGGAACGGATCAGGGGAGCTAACCCTCACAATGCCCAGATACGGGGGGAGCGGTGTGGAGACTCCCTAACTGTTGTGTCACTGGGGTCACCATACGTGGCACCCAGCAGGAAGGACAAGGGACCCCTTATATGAAAGACAAGAGGGGTTCATATAATAATGAGCGCTGAAGAACCTTCTAGTCCAGAAGTCCTCAGACCAGAAATTCTCAACCGGACCTCCCCTTTCTTCCCCACGTCCAATCCCTATCCGTTCTGCCGATCCCTGCACTGGCTTCCATCCCCCGCCCCCCTCTGCCGATCCCTGCACTGGCTTCCACTGGCCCAAAGGATAAAATTATAAATATTAACAGTCACTTACAAAGCCGTCCTCAACTCCGCCCCCAGATATATCTCAGACCTGGTCTCAAAGTATCACCCTAACCGTCCCCTCCGCTCCTCCCAAGACCTCCTGCTTTCCAGTTCCCTCGTCAACTCCTCCCATGCTCGCCTCCAGGACTTCACTAGAGTCTCTCCCATCCTCTGGAACTCTTTACCCCAACCTGTCCGTCTATCTCCCACTCTGACTGTCTTTAGGCGATCCCTTAAGACTCATCTCTTCAGGGAAGCCGATCCCACCTCAACCTAACCGCTCAACCGTCACGTTCTCAAACAATTCATCCCCCACACAGCTCCCTCCTCATGTATCACTGGCCCCTCCCTCTTAGATTGTAAGCCCTCAGGGGCGGGGCCCTCCTCACCATCTTGTCTTGAATTGTATTGCGATTGTAATGTCTTCCTTATATTGTACAGCGCTGCGCACACTGTTGGCGCCATATAAATCCTGTATAATAATAATAATAA
>NW_017308413.1:156205-165344 GCF_000935625.1 Nanorana parkeri | reverse complement strand
CCGCCCACCTCTGCCGATCCCTGCACTGGCTTCCATCCCCCGCCCCCCTCTGCCGATCCCTGCACTGGCTTCCACTGGCCCAAAGGATAAAATTATAAATATTAACAGTCACTTACAAAGCCGTCCTCAACTCCGCCCCCAGATATATCTCAGACCTGGTCTCAAAGTATCACCCTAACCGTCCCCTCCGCTCCTCCCAAGACCTCCTGCTTTCCAGTTCCCTCGTCAACTCCTCCCATGCTCGCCTCCAGGACTTCACTAGAGTCTCTCCCATCCTCTGGAACTCTTTACCCCAACCTGTCCGTCTATCTCCCACACTGACTGCCTTTAGGCGATCCCTTATGACTCATCTATTCAGGGAAGCCGATCCCACCTCAACCTAACCGCTCAACCAATCATCCCCCACACAGCTCCCTCCTCATGTATCACTGGCCCCTCCCTCTTAGATTGTAAGCCCTCAGGGGCGGGGCCCTCCTCACCATCTTGTCTTGAATTGTATTGCGATTGTAATGTCTTCCTTATATTGTACAGCGCTGCGCACACTGTTGGCGCCATATAAATCCTGTATAATAATAATAATAATAACCAGGGTTCCTCCCAGGGCCGTCTTTAACATTGATTGGACCCTGGGCAAACATTTTCTTGGGTCCCCTACCACACCCTGCCCCCGCCATGGAATTTTGCCTGCTACATGCTGACAGCACAGAGCCACGCTGCAGCTGGGAAAGATCCCGACAATATTGTCAGGATCCACCCCGCTACCTGATTGATAGCTGGCTCGGCCTTTCTAGATCCAGAGCCAGCTGAGCCCGCCCCCTCCCCGAGCTGAAGAGGCGACCGGTGCAGACACAGCATTAGCACCGGCCGCCTCTTCACAGCAATGGCTGGGCCCGGGGCAGCTGCCCCTTTTGCCCTGCCTTAAAGACAGCCCTGGTTCCTCCAGAGGTTGCTGGGGGGTCCATGAGCTGTGACTGATTGACCTTCCATTTTATGCCCAGAGACGGGGATAACACTGGGCCCTTCGGCCTGGCCTCCCTTCCTGTTGTGTCACTGGGCTCATCATACGTGGCACCTAGCAGAAAGGAACAGGGGTCCCCTTATATAAAAGACAAGCGGGGTACATACATCTAGTCCAGAATAAGTCCTTAGACCAAACATTCTCAACCAGGGCTCCCCAAGAGGTGGCTAGGGGGGGTCCCCTGGGTTGTGGTTAATCGACCTTCCATCTTATGCCCAGGTACGGGGATCATGCTGACCTCAGTCACCGGAGGAGAGGTTGGCACAATCTGGAGGTGGAAGAGGGACCCGCTGGCAGCTTCCTCAGAAGGGAGATATCTCGGTGGAGACCACGGCCGCTGACATATGAATGACCAATAATTCCCCCGAGACCACCCACAGACACAGGTCAAATACAGTACACGTGGGGTGCGTGGCTCACCTGAAACGTGGAGGCCAGCGAACGCCTTTGTAGCCACGCGCTGGAGTTGTGTCGGAGACACGTGGCCCCGATGCGGAGAAACACGGGTTTGCGTTTCTGAAGGCCGGTGCACTGAGGAGACAGAAATCACATTAGGCCTCATTCAGAGAAGGGTGTCAGGCAGCAAAAAAAAAATGTAAATAAATAATTTTTGGTTAAGTTTTTATTTATTTTATTTTTTTTCACTTAAATGTATTAATAGCGTTAGGATGAATGTTCCCCGGGAGCTGCCTGACACCCTTCTCTGAATCAGAGTCCTCTATGAAGGTTCAGACAGCTCCTGAGCTTCGGTTCACTTGCTTGTCAGCCGACTCAGCCAGGGAATCGAAGATTCGATTCATGAATCGGTTCTTTTGAATGAACTGATTCAAATGAACCGATTCATTTAAAAGATCCGAACTTCCCATCTCTACACTGAGCTGCTGCAAACGGATCAGCTCACTCAGCTGAATCGACTCCACCAGTTCAGTGAATAGAATCGATTCAAAAGAACGATTCGCTCATGAACTGGACATCTCTAGTGAGCAGGCAGCCTGGGCAGGAAAAGGAGGGGCACCCTTAGACTTTAAAGGGGTTCGCTGCTACATCCGGGGTTTCTTCAATTGCTCGGTGAACGAGTGATCCAATCTTATTTCTGTCTGTGTTGCAGCTACGGAGATTCACCCTCATTTCCTGTCTGGTATAACTGTTGTCACCAGGAAGTGAGGGGAAACTTCTCTTGAGTGGCCCCAGGTATCAGTAACAACCAGGTCAGAAATGGAAGGATGGCGCTGGAACTTTGGGGTTGTCCTATTGCTACAAGAGAAATTTGGCCGGGGGATCTGGATTTCTGGAATAAAAAAAAAAAATCTGTGTCACCTTTTGGGAACGTCCATCTTACCTGTGTGGATGACAGGAGCCCCCGTGGCCCCTGTGGTGGCTGCAGTGTGTTTGGAGCTTGCGTCCACATGTCTGTTGGTGACAGCATCTGAAAGCAAGTAGAGAAGAGCGAGGAGAGCTGATGGGATCTGTGTGAACAGGCTTTTGTTTCCATCAGACCTGGTTTTCATTCCCAATACAAGTCTATAGGGATGCAAAACCTGCTTTCCTGGAACAAAGGGTTCCCTAAAAGATTAGTAAGGGGGAGATGGGGGGATATTAAGCAGCTAGAAGACTGGAATGTGTCCCACACCTTCAATATGTGAGACAGAAGAGGACTAAGATGTGGAGGGCGGTGAATAGGAGGAAGCCAGGGGATAGAGGAAAGGGAACACGGGGGGGCATATGGAATTTCCAAAAGAGTCTACATCCGGGGTTTCTTCAGTTGCTCGGTGAACGCTCAGTGATCCAAACGTATTTCTGTCTGTGTTGCAGCTACGGAGATTCACCTTCATTTCCTCTCTGGTATAACTGTTGTCACCAGGAAGTGAGGGGAGATCTCCCTGGAGGGGCCCCAGGTATCAGTAACAACCAGGTCAGAAATGGAAGGATGGCGCTGGAACTTTGGGGTTGTCCTATTGCTACAAGAGGAATTTGGCCGGGGGATCTGGATTTCGGGAATTTAAAAACAAAAATCTGCATCATCCTTTTGGGAACGTCCATCTTACCTGTGTGGATGACAGGAGCCCCCTTGGCCCCTGTGCTGACTTCAGTGTGTTTGGAGCTTGCGTCCACATGTGCGTTGGTGACAGCATCTGAAAGCAAGTAGAGAAGAGCGAGGAGAGCTGATGGGATCTGTGTGAACGGGCTTTTGTTTCCATCAGACCTGGTTTTCATTCCCAATACAAGTCTATAGGGATGCAAAACCTGCTTGAAGCAAGTCAAATGCAGGTCAGAAGGAGAATAACCAATCTGCTAGTCTACACCTGTGGTTTCTTCAGTTGCTCGGTGAACGCTCAGTGATCCAAACTTATTTCTGTCTGTGTTGCAGCTACGGAGATTCACCTAAATTTCCTCTCTGGTATAACTGTTGTCATCAGGAAGTGAAGGGAAATCTCTCTTGAGGGTCCCCAAGTATCAGTAAAAACTAGGGATGCACCGATACCAAGTACCGATACTTTTCCAGCTCCACGATCAGACCGGAGAAAAATTCAAACGTTAGGAGGCGGCTGTCATGTGTAAGGAGCACACGGAGCTCCCGGGATTTGTGTATCTCTGTATAATGTACGATTTTGTTTTTATAAACATATATATTCGGGATGCACCGATACCAGTTTTGCGAGTACGAGTACTGATACATTTTTGTTTATTGTCATGTGACAGTTTTTCTAAAACAAAACAGACTAATGATGTCAGGAGCGGCGGAGCGCCAGAGCCCGGTCCCGGCTGCAACCGCTGCAACACTGGGAGTTCTCATGAAAATGCCGAGTATCTGCACTGGTACTCGAAAAGTTTCGGCTCTGGTATCGGCACTGGTATCGGAAAAGTATCGGCACTGGTATTGGCACTGGGATCTGAAAAGCATCGGTGCATCCCTAGTAAAAACTAAGTTAGCAATGGAAGGATGGCGCTGGAACTTGGGGATTGTCCTATTGCTACAAGAGGAATTTGGCCGGGGTATGTGGATTTCGGGACAATTTTAAAAAAATCTGTGTCACCTTTTGGGAACGTCCATCTTACCTGTGTGGATGACAGGAGCCCCCGTGGCCCCTGTGGTGGCTGCAGTGTGTTTGGAGCTTGCGTCCACGTGTCTGTTGGTGACAGCATCTGAAAGCAAGTAGAGAAGAGCGAGGAGAGCTGATGGGATCTGTGTGAACGGGCTTTTGTTCCCATCAGGCCTGGTTTTCATTCCCATGCAAGTCTATAGGGATGCAAAACCTGCTTTCCTGGAACAAAGGGTTCCCTAAAAGATTAGTAAGGGGGAGATGGGGGGATATTAAGCAGCTAGAAGACTGGAATGTGTCCCACACCTTCAAAATGTGAGACAGACGAGGACTAAGATGTGGAGGGCGGTGAATAGGAGGAAGCCAGGGGATAGAGGAAAGGGAACACGGGGGGGCATATGGAATTTCCAAAAGAGTCTACATCCGGGGTTTCTTCAGTTGCTCGGTGAACGCTCAGTGATCCAAACGTATTTCTGTCTGTGTTGCAGCTACGGAGATTCACCTTCATTTCCTCTCTGGTATAACTGTTGTCACCAGGAAGTGAGGGGAGATCTCCCTGGAGGGGCCCCAGGTATCAGTAACAACCAGGTCAGAAATGGAAGGATGGCGCTGGAACTTTGGGGTTGTCCTATTGCTACAAGAGGAATTTGGCCGGGGGATCTGGATTTCGGGAATTTAAAAACAAAAATCTGCATCATCCTTTTGGGAACGTCCATCTTACCTGTGTGGATGACAGGAGCCCCCTTGGCCCCTGTGCTGACTTCAGTGTGTTTGGAGCTTGCGTCCACATGTGCGTTGGTGACAGCATCTGAAAGCAAGTAGAGAAGAGCGAGGAGAGCTGATGGGATCTGTGTGAACGGGCTTTTGTTTCCATCAGACCTGGTTTTCATTCCCAATACAAGTCTATAGGGATGCAAAACCTGCTTGAAGCAAGTCAAATGCAGGTCAGAAGGAGAATAACCAATCTGCAGAGCCATTTGCACTACGAATCTTTCTGATTGTTCTGTGTGAATAGACGCAACAATGAACGTTCTAAGATATCATTGTTTTCCGGGGTGAATGTACGCAATGAATCGTTTAATAGTAATACTGCATTTTGGCCACTAGATGGAGCTGGCAAACGCTTATTTCCTAAGCTCCTCTATTCCATCTAGTGGCCATAATGTGGTATTACATTACATATATTTGACCAACAAATATACAGTATGTATTTACACAGAATGTATTCTGAGAAAGATTTGTAGGGTGAATGCTCTAAGTGCATTGCCAGCCTTATTCTGGGCAGTAATATTTTGGATTTCCCTTCACTTTATTTCTCGGTGTCAATGGTCACCAGTACAGAGGGATCACGGGGCAACCTCTGTGGGGGCCTGACACTTCAGCTCCGACAGGGAGAGAATACAAGTCAATAGTCATCCATCCACCTATAGGGCCTTGTTCACACAGCCGGGAGACTTTACTGCCCTCTGAAAATAAATCAGAGGTGGATTGTGGAGGTGATGCTGCCATCTCCTGAACGCCTCTTTTTTTTTGGATCCCAAAGAATATTTTTAATTACAATACTGCCCCCCGAGTGCATGACAATCAGTTGAAATGCAGTTGCTGTATACATTTTGCTGCGGCACATGCACAAGCCTGAGCAGCCAATATGTTGGGTTTTAGGCGGGTGCCAATTGGTGGGGTGGCGGATGCACCGCCTGTTCTGTGTCGGTGACCGGTTCTCTTCAAATAATAGAATTGTTTTCCCCAAAATCTGTGTTATTCTTTCAAAAAATGACCTTCAATCATGAGAAGTCTCTTACCTGATTGGCTGATGTGAGTGTGCAAATCCTGTTTGGTCAGCCCAGGGGTGTTCTGTGTGGTCAGTCCAGGGGTAGTGGCCGTGACAGCAACTAAAAGCAGAGTAACCAATCAATACCCGTCTTTCTTTGTTATGACCGCGTTAGATGAGCAGGATGTAATCTGATTGGTTGGCAGGGGATGTCGCAGCTCGTCTTTACAGATGTCTATGAAGGTTCTCAATGATCCGGGTTATGCTTCCACTAGTATTAGTAACACACATCCAGCTGGACTTGTCGGCTCTCGCACGGTTTCCGGACGCGATTCTGCACATGCAATCACGCACAATCGCGGCTGGAAAAAGTGCGTCGTGATAAAAGGTGCATGTACCTTTCCTCAGCGATTGCCGCGTGGATATAACCCCATTGATGATCAATAGGGCTGCGTGGTGAATGCTGTGTGCAACCGCACACGAACGCGCGGTCCTGAGACGAGCCCAAGTGTGCACCTGGCCTCACAGTGTGCGTTAAGATAAGAAAAATGCCGAATTTTGGTCTGATGTAAAAAAATAAAAATAATTGGCACATTAACAAAATGCACATCAGCACATGCGTGAGTTCCCGGGTCTGTACCCCCGCTGTGCCCATTATGAGGGGCCCCCACCATCCCTGAGCTGAGTTCCCGGGTCTGTACACCCGCTGGGCCCATTATGAGGGGCCCCCACCATCCCTGAGCTGAGTTCCCGGGTCTGTACACCCGCTGGGCCCATTATGAGGGGCCCCCACCATCCCTGAGCTGAGTTCCCGGGTCTGTACACCCGCTGGGCCCATTATGAGGGGCCCCCACCATCCCTGAGCTGAGTTCCCGGGTCTGTACACCCGCTGGGCCCATTATGAGGGGCCCCCACCATCCCTGAGCTGAGTTCCCGGGTCTGTACACCCGCTGGGCCCATTATGAGGGGCCCCCACCATCCCTGAGCTGAGTTCCCGGGTCTGTACACCCGCTGGGCCCATTATGAGGGGCCCCCACCATCCCTGAGCTGAGTTCCCGGGTCTGTACACCCGCTGGGCCCATTATGAGGGGCCCCCACCATCCCTGAGCTGAGTTCCCGGGTCTGTACACCCGCTGGGCCCATTATGAGGGGCCCCCACCATCCCTGAGCTGAGTTCCCGGGTCTGTACACCCGCTGGGCCCATTATGAGGGGCCCCCACCATCCCTGAGCTGAGTTCCCGGGTCTGTACACCCGCTGGGCCCATTATGAGGGGCCCCCACCATCCCTGAGCTGAGTTCCCGGGTCTGTACACCCGCTGGGCCCATTATGAGGGGCCCCCACCATCCCTGAGCTGAGTTCCCGGGTCTGTACACCCGCTGGGCCCATTATGAGGGGCCCCCACCATCCCTGAGCTGAGTTCCCGGGTCTGTACACCCGCTGGGCCCATTATGAGGGGCCCCCACCATCCCTGAGCTGAGTTCCCGGGTCTGTACACCCGCTGGGCCCATTATGAGGGGCCCCCACCATCCCTGAGCTGAGTTCCCGGGTCTGTACACCCGCTGGGCCCATTATGAGGGGCCCCCACCATCCCTGAGCTGAGTTCCCGGGTCTGTACACCCGCTGGGCCCATTATGAGGGGCCCCCACCATCCCTGAGCTGAGTTCCCGGGTCTGTACACCCGCTGGGCCCATTATGAGGGGCCCCCACCATCCCTGAGCTGAGTTCCCGGGTCTGTACACCCGCTGGGCCCATTATGAGGGGCCCCCACCATCCCTGAGCTGAGTTCCCGGGTCTGTACACCCGCTGGGCCCATTATGAGGGGCCCCCACCATCCCTGAGCTGAGTTCCCGGGTCTGTACACCCGCTGGGCCCATTATGAGGGGCCCCCACCATCCCTGAGCTGAGTTCCCGGGTCTGTACACCCGCTGGGCCCATTATGAGGGGCCCCCACCATCCCTGAGCTGAGTTCCCGGGTCTGTACACCCGCTGGGCCCATTATGAGGGGCCCCCACCATCCCTGAGCTGAGTTCCCGGGTCTGTACACCCGCTGGGCCCATTATGAGGGGCCCCCACCATCCCTGAGCTGAGTTCCCGGGTCTGTACACCCGCTGGGCCCATTATGAGGGGCCCCCACCATCCCTGAGCTGAGTTCCCGGGTCTGTACACCCGCTGGGCCCATTATGAGGGGCCCCCACCATGCCTGTGCTGAGTTCCCATGTCTGTACACCCGCTGTGCCCAGGTGTAGGTGCTGCGTCCAGGGATTTACATCTGTACATAAGTACCAGCGTTCACCCGCATACAGCTGCTTGTGCCCGTTGACCTCTATGGGAGGCTGTACATACTACCTTTGTACATGGGCCCATAAGAGGGCAGGTGCTTTCCCAACCCCCCCAGGCTCCGCCTATAACTAAATCATCAGTGACCTTCAAAGGGAACATTTTCTTGGTTTGCTTTTAGTAACGTTGTAACTTTTCCTTTATAATAGTGTCACAAAGTAAACCATACAAAAGCTGCTGTGATGATTATTAGGGGTCTAGAGTCCTCAGACACAAGCAGGGGACAGTCGCAGAGGGGGAGGGGGGGAAGACAGATATTTGGGGGCTATGCACAGGGGGACCCCCAAAACAATTAGAGGCATGGAGAGAAGAGACTTACGGGTCATATGGCCGATCAGCAGCAATAAGTACATGGCTCCGGGTGGTAGAGGGGTCTCCGCTTGAATCCTCGCTCTGCTCCCTCTGGTGCTGTGTCATCCTCCACACTCTTAGTAACTACCTCCACACACAGATGGGACATATGCCGCGCACAGATAAGCAGCCAAAGTCCTATCAGCCCTGACAGCCTTATCTCCCATGTCCCACCAGGGGCTCCTTCACACTACAACTCTTACCAGGATCCAACTTGCTGGTCAAATGCCGGAATAAACATGGATGCCGGGCTCGGCTGTGCGTCACGTTGATGGCGGGGGAGGGCGAGACACATTGTCATTATTCAGGATTTACTGTATATAGAGCCAACCTGGAGAACTCGATGGGCTTGTGTCTTTCTTCAACCCAACACATTGTGCTGCACTATACAGCAGTGCTCCCCAACCTTTTTATCGCCGCGGACCGGTCAACGTTTGATCATTTTAGCGCGGCCCGCTGAGGGGGGGGGGGCATTGATTGTTTATATTTTAGATTGTTTTGATTTAATAATTTTAATTTGTGCTGTCAGTGCCATTATTTTCTAATGGCACCACAGTCGTGCCAGGCAGATTGAGCGTTTTCCTGCTGCAATACAGCCCTGCCCGTGTGGTTGCACACAA
>NW_017308413.1:154760-155996 GCF_000935625.1 Nanorana parkeri | reverse complement strand
GGTGACAGGTACACTGTATTCAACCCGTCACCCCCAACACAGGAGTTCTAGCAGGCACTGTTGCTAGAACTCCTGTGTGACAGGAACGAGCAGCGGCCGCTGAGGACAGAGGCTGAGGGAGGTGACAGTCCTGTGCTGAGTTCCCGGGTCTGTTCACCTGCTGTGCCCATTATGAGGGGCTCCCACCATGCCTGTGCTGAGTTCCTGGGTCTGTACACCCCGCTGTGCCCATTATGAGGGGCTCCCACCATCCCTGTGCTGAGTTCCCATGTCTGTACACCCGCTGTGCCCAGGTGTAGGTGCTGCGTCCAGGGATTTACATCTGTACATAAGTACCAGCGTTCACCCGCATACAGCTGCTTGTGCCCGTTGACCTCTATGGGAGGCTGTACATACTACCTTTGTACATGGGCCCATAAGAGGGCAGGTGCTTTCCCAACCCCCCCAGGCTCCGCCTATAACTAAATCATCAGTGACCTTCAAAGGGAACATTTTCTTGGTTTGCTTTTAGTAACGTTGTAACTTTTCCTTTATAATAGTGTCACAAAGTAAACCATACAAAAGCTGCTGTGATGATTATTAGGGGTCTAGAGTCCTCAGACACAAGCAGGGGACAGTCGCAGAGGGGGAGGGGGGGAAGACAGATATTTGGGGGCTATGCACAGGGGGACCCCCAAAACAATTAGAGGCATGGAGAGAAGAGACTTACGGGTCATATGGCCGATCAGCAGCAATAAGTACATGGCTCCGGGTGGTAGAGGGGTCTCCGCTTGAATCCTCGCTCTGCTCCCTCTGGTGCTGTGTCATCCTCCACACTCTTAGTAACTACCTCCACACACAGATGGGACATATGCCGCGCACAGATAAGCAGCCAAAGTCCTATCAGCCCTGACAGCCTTATCTCCCATGTCCCACCAGGGGCTCCTTCACACTACAACTCTTACCAGGATCCAACTTGCTGGTCAAATGCCGGAATAAACATGGATGCCGGGCTCGGCTGTGCGTCACGTTGATGGCGGGGGAGGGCGAGACACATTGTCATTATTCAGGATTTACTGTATATAGAGCCAACCTGGAGAACTCGATGGGCTTGTGTCTTTCTTCAACCCAACACATTGTGCTGCACTATACAGCAGTGCTCCCCAACCTTTTTATCGCCGCGGACCGGTCAACGTTTGATCATTTTAGCGCGGCCCGCTGAGGGGGGGGGGGCATGGATTGTTTTTTTTTTTGTTG
>NW_017308413.1:148846-154612 GCF_000935625.1 Nanorana parkeri | reverse complement strand
TGGGGCTGGTTTTCATTTATTCAATTTTTATTTACTTTGGAAACATTTCATTTGTTTTATTATTTTTTACATTTTTATTTTGTTACGTTTTTAATATTTTTTTTTTTACTATTTATTTTTAAACTTAACTGTATTGCTATCACACAGGGGTTAGCAAATCCCCTGCTGCTCATTTAAGAGAGAAAAAAAAAGTGTAAAAAGCACTTGCCCGGAAATACATGTCCCGGGCGATACGAATTCCGCGGCCCGGTACCATTTGATCCACGGACCGGTACCGGTCCGCGGCCCGGGGGTTGGGGACCACTGCTATACAGTATACAGGGAGACAGTGCAGGTACAAGAGGGTTGGAGGACTCTGCTCAATCTAATGGGAAGGGGGGAGCCCGATGGAGAGGTAAAGGTTTGGTATCTGGGTGGCAGGACAGTCTTCATACAGACACCTGATTCACCAGAATATTTCGGAGGAAGCACATTGGCTGCAATGATTTCTCAAGCTCATTCATATACATACAGTAAAGAGACCCTGTCAAGTCCCGCACAACAAATGCAAATAGCACCCCCCTTCCCCCTTCCTATTAGATTGTAAGCTCTCAGGAACAGGTTCTCCCAACCCTCCAGCATCCCTATGTCTCCTATGTCCCCTTTGTCCCATCGCTCCATGGGACTCTTCTGCGCTTGACCATCCCGGGAGGGTTGGTTGGCTGTGGCCCCTGCCATACCCTGGCCCCATGTTACCCTACTCAGTGACATAAGGGGGTCACACTGATCTCATCTGGTTTCTCCTCGAACTGTCAAAAGTGGAGCGTGTAAGGTTCACTTGAAAGGAAATCTGTACAATGGAACACCTACACCTACCCGTTCCCTATTCTGACTACTGCATGCGGATAATAAATACAATGACACTTTATAGGATTTTTGTTTTTATTTCACAAAGTATCGAGGGGCCCGGCTTCTACCCCAGAAATCTGTTGCGTCTTCCCCCGCCCCGTAATCTTGCAGAGAATATAATTTTATGGTGGTCTTGTTTACAAATAAATATACAACACATGACAAAGGATTCCCAGAGCTCTGTGGGTTGGCTATAGAGAGAGCGCAAAGCACAAGCACTTCACTTACAGGCGGGCTGTCTCTCATTGAAACCCCTCAGATGGAGCCATCCGATAAACTCTCCGGATTCCTCCAATAACGGAAATCCGTTTTGAGTGAAAAGCCCATAAAGTGTCTCTTGCGGTGTGTGTGTCGTGGGGGTTGGGGCGGGGGGGAGGTGGAGTGCTTTCCTGGCTGCGCTGGTCTTCTGCCTCTCGCAGTCTTCGGACCAGAAATTCTTTATCTTCTATTTGCTAAATAGACAAATACATACTGAGAATCGCAGCGGCCCAGTGGTTAGCACTCCTTCCTTGCAGCACTGGGGTCCCTGGTTCAAGTCCTGGCCTGGACACTATCTGTATGGAGCTTCCATGGCATTCTGGTGGGCTAATTGGCTCCCGTCTAAATTTCCCCTAGTATGTGGGATAGGGGCATTAGATTGTAAGCTCCTTGGGGGCGGGGACTAATGTGAATATAAAATTGTGTGTATCTTCCTGCACTCCTTACCGGATCTCCTAGGAGATGATGTCTGTAATAGGGTGCTTGTAGCGACCACGGAGGCACCGTGTAGTCAAGTAGTAATTCCAAAAGATGTCACCAGCACTCCAAAAGTAGATTCAATATATTTTAATGACAACGGTCATTCAAAATCACGAGTACTTTCGGGGCCACGTTGGGTCCCCGTCATCAGGCTCAGAATAACACACTGTGCAACCCAAACCTACATACCTACATCATACAACTGTTGACAAATGTGGTCACATATAGTTGCAATAATGAATTGTTGCAATCGTAATTTAGATATGCATATCTAAATTACGATTGCAACAATTCATTATTGCAACTATATGTGACCACATTTGTCAACAGTTGTATGATTCTGCACTTCTGTTATATATTGACTGACACTGTGTAATTCCATGGATCGTGTTTAACATGCCACATGACTAGGTAGACCAATGGCGTTTGATCAGAGGGGCGGTACTACCACACAGCTGTTAGCTGACCAATTGTTTACCTAATTGAAAACCGACAGGGCGGGAAAGATGTACTTGTTATGCAATTGGGGGCGGGATTGGCTGTGTTTTTAAAGGTCACAGATGTGTATATATGTAGGTTTGGGTTGCACAGTGTGTTATTCTGAGCCTGATGACGGGGACCCAACGTGGCCCCCGAAAGTACTTGTGATTTTGAATGACCGTTGTCATTAAAATATATTGAATCTACTTTTGGAGTGCTGGTGACATCTTTTGGAATTACTAATGTGAATATAAAGCTCTGTGTGAATTCTTGGTGTGATCTAAATATCTGTAATAAAGAAACAATTTCTGCTTAGTCACGGCTACATTGTTTGCAGTGCAGTATCAGTCTAACACTGTCAAGATGCTTACAGGAGGGGCAGAGCCCTGGAATGACCTCATCAGTGTGCCCCTGATCTTCCATTGTCTTGTCACAAGCTTGAGATAGGTCAGTGACCAAGATATGCTGTCGGGAGACAGTCACAGCTATGTGGCTTTGCAGAGTGGTATCAGTCTAACACTGTCAATACGCTTACAGGAAGGGGAGAGCCCAGGGATGACCTCATCAGTCTGCCTCTGCTCCTTTACTGTCCAGTTACAAGCTGGAGATGTGTCAGTGACTAAGCTGTAGAGTCTGAAGACAGTCACAGCTATATGGCTTTGCAGAGTGTTATCAGTCTAACACTGTCAACATGCTGTCAGGAAGGGGAGAGTCCAGGGATGACCTCATCAGTCTGCCTCTGCTCCTTTACTGTCCAGTTACAAGCTGGTGATGGGTCAGTGACCAAGCTGCACTGTCTGTCAGGGGAACTGGGTCACAAGGCTGGCTGAGTAGAATAAGTGGTGCCTTGGAGTTTTTAGCCCCTCCCCTCTATCCTAGTGGGCGGTGCCTAAGGATGGTCAGATGATCCTCGTACGTTAAGCCTCATTTCCTGTATATATGACCGCCATGAGGAATAGGATCTCTCGGACCTATAGGGACCTACTCTGTATAAAGTATCAGATCTCAGCTTACATTGGACAAAAGATCCTTCAGCTGCTCCACATCCTTCTCGTTCTGACGCACGCGGGACGCCAGGGAAGTGAGCGCGAGGCTGCAAAGGCGGAAAAGATTATTTGGGACAATGCCGGAACATTCATAGAAGAGGGACGAGCTGTAGAAGAACAGACACAAACTGGGTACAAATAGTCTCAAAATGTATCAAAACCCAAGAACAATGTAACAGCTTACCAGTCCCCTTGTGGTGGCCGCATTAGTCTTCCTTCTTCAGGCTTTCCTCCATTTTTCTTCACCCAGTGATCCGGCCAGTAACACAATTCCTCTCCTAGGGTGACAATTCACATCTTCTGTGGAAGGAGAGTTGTCACCGTATGACAGGAAGTGTGTGAGCACAACAGAACCCCCACCCCCCCCTCCTCATTTTCATATCTAGGAAGGTGGGGGTGTTCTGTAGCCCACAGAGGAGCACAGGCCAGGGCTGATAAGAGTGCACAGGAAGTTAGGAGCTCACAGGATCTCTGGCAGGATCACCAGGTACTTTTCTGTGCTCGCAGACAGGATATGCGATGTTCATGTGTTGGGGAGAAGTGTTATTATTCGCAGACGTGCACTTTAAATATTGTAACTTACCAAAGTACAAAGAGCAGACTGTAGGCACTGGTCTCCGACATCACATATCCCAGCGCAGCCAGGGCTACAGGGGGCAGCACTGAGCGGGTACTATTCTGGACGGCCTCCCAGGGGGTGGTGTAATCAGCAAACGGGCCGCAGGAGTGAGACGGACGGATACTGACGCATGTCATAAGAAGGAGAAATACAAAGGAGAGTTCAGATCAAAAGTCACCAACAGCAGCCGGTGCCGCCTCCACGCACGGCTCATACCAAGTCTGGCGTCACCACGAGGCATCTGACCTCCGTCCTTCCCTTCAGTCTTCTATCTGACCTCCGTCCTCCCCTTCAGTCTTCTATCTGACCTCCGTCCTCCCCTTCAGTCTTCTATCTGACCTCCGTCCTCCCCTTCAGTCTCCTATCTGATCTCCGTCCTCCCCTTCAGTCTTCTCTCTGACCTCCGTCCTTCCCTTCAGTCTTCTATCTGACCTCCGCCCTCCCCTTCAGTCTGCTATCTGACCTCCGTCCTTCCCTTCAGTCTTCTATCTGACCTCCGTCCTTCCCTTCAGTCTTGCACAGTGGTACCGGCTCCTCTCCTCTGATGTTACCGCACACTGGGAGCCTCTCACAATGTGCATTAGAAGCTGCAGTAAGTCAGATAGAGGCCGCCTCATTTCCTGACTGGAGGACTTCCAGCCTCATCTTGTGCTTCCCTCCCCAGCCTGACTGTCCCTGGCACATTTACCCCTCATCATACCTTTTCCTCCTCTCTCACCTTGTCACCAGATAAATCAAAGGCAGGAAGACCGTCATGAGGCCCAAGAGCAGGACGAAGCAGAAGAGGATCCTCAAAGTGGACGCACGGTACAATTTCTGGGACACGTCACACAGCCGGTACAGGGAATACTGCGGAGGTGCGCCAAGGAAAGGGGTAAGTGGACTTTGGGCAACGTGCACCATCCCCCTTGTGCCCCTTTACCCCGACCTGACCCTCCTCCTCCACAGATGCATACTTCCTGTAATGATCACAACCTCCGGTGGTCATTGACTTTCCGGCGGAGCCTGTGCATTGCAGCCCCATCGGCTTCTATGGGGTCCCCCCCTCCCCCCCCCGGTCTCCGGACATCATAACAGGTGTCCCCATTGGAAGATTTTACCTCCAGGCTTGTTCTGGTGACAACTATGAAATTTGGATAGAGGTCACCAGCACAAACAAAGGGGGCGAATCTTCCAAATGGGGACACAGACAGCAAAAACTCGACAGAGGATCCAACCCTTCCCTACTGTATCCAAACATATATGGTTTGGCTTTAGATGCGCTTCAAATATTGAATTAACCACTAGAGGGCGCTCTGTATGCGAATCAGCCTCACTCACCCCCCCCTGCTTAACAACTGCTGCAATATCAGCCCCACAGGGAGAGCCTTGGTTTCACCGAGTCGGCCTGACTAATAGACTTCCATGGTGAGAAGGGGCAGCAGAGCACAACCATGGCGGAGCAGGGGGGCGCTGAGGCCGCATATACGGCATAATGTAAAAGGAATAAAATTAAAATAAAAGATGAGACATTCCCTGGCAGTGAGTTGCATTTTTTGGGGGGTTCATATAACAGGATTTGCCCCTCTCACCTTTTTGATATAGAATGTGATGAAGATGAAGATGAGGTTGAGAAGGGGAAGTAAGGGGGCGTAGAGCATTCCCCCCATCACCAGCGTCTGACTGTACACCGTGTCCAGGACATTCTGGGACAGCTGGAATTTTTGCTTGCCGAGCCAACGCACCACTTGGCACTGCGACCGGGAGACCAGTAATCTGGTGGAGAAGAGGGGGGGAGGGGAAACGATTGTTTACTGGAAAGTTGCAAGGGTGTAGTCCAAAGTTTCAGCGCTCAGGGGGGGGGGCCCACCAGTTCTCCATCTAATGTCTAGTTGTATGTATCCTTCCACCCTTTGGCTTTTGGTTGTGGCGCTTCTCTTGTCCTTTGAGAACGATGGTTTACTGTACACTTGGACAAAATCGGACAAAATCCTTACCCCGACCAGGGTGCCAGGG
>NW_017308413.1:146923-148715 GCF_000935625.1 Nanorana parkeri | reverse complement strand
CAGCGCGGGGGGGGGGCGATGTGCCTGGGGTGCTGCTTTAGGAGGGGAGCCACTGGGTGTGGATGGAGAACTTCTCCCTTGGGTAGGGAGCAACTATGAACCTTTGTCCCGGGTGGCAGAATGTCCAGCTTCCCCACTGCAAGCTACATGCACTGGGCCCTTCTTGTTGGAGAGGTTGTAATACATAAAGTACTTACTCCCATACAGAGGGAGGGGCCCAACATACAAACCACTCCTAACTCTCATACAATGTATCAGCAGAACAAGTATGGACCTGGACCCTCGGAATTGTCTGTTCCATGATACTAAGTTCTCTATAGGGTCATATAAAAAGCCACATTGCCTCAATGCAGCCAAACGTGTGATTCCCAGACACCGGGGACCTCCAGTGATGCCCACAAGAATGGATCCAAGAAGAAGACCACCAAAGGCTGATGGAAGATCTTCTGCACAAACACATCGACTCTTATGAGACATATTACAATATCCGGCATGCTGGAGACAATATAAGACAACGAGGGATCATACGAAGAACATCTCCAGACTACGATCAACTTGAGGTGAAGGACATAGACTGTACACATCCTGGATGGAATGATAGGTGAGGTCTTCAACCCTGGAAACCTGACCCCATAGCAGACTAATAGACACCTAAGATTCAGATTGATGGACCTTCCCTCCTACATTACCAATACTCATCTCACCAAGAGCTGGACCAGTTTTCTGGGGAGACTCCATACCCTCCTCCTCAGGTATCCCGCCATGTCTGTGTCTCATCTAGTTCCAATAATTGGTTCCATTGTTCCATGTAATTACAACCATTGAAATTCCTCCTCCTGTTATATGCAACAAAATCCTGCAATCCCCGGCGTCATAGAATTTGGAGATACATTGTGAAAACGGAATGCAGAGACCAAGAGATTGGTAGGGTTGGTACACCAAATCTGGAATATGTCCCAAAGACTTTCCAATGTAGCAAAAAAACCAAAGTAAAACTCCAGGTCTCCAGGTCAGGGGTTCTAAACACTCAATATCACACAGGGAGAATTAATAACTCGGGGGCCCCATCAATGGCCCTTGGTAGAAGAGTGAAAAGTCATATAAGTACACTGCAGTCACATCAGGCAAGAACCTTACTGGAAACTTAATCCTCCTGTTCCATCGCACTCCTGACCAGACAAAAACCCAAATCCAACTGGGTGGGTGCGGTGGTGACAACGGATGCCTCCGTGAAATGTAGATAGATAAAAGTAGTCACTCGCACTCCATGATATTAAGGTCAATGCTGTTTATTGACTGAGATAACACACATCTCCTTAGCGACGTTTCGAGACCATGCGGTCCCGTCCTCAGGCAAACAGAGAGTGGGTCAAGCAACAAAATCAAACAATAAATACAGGTGAAACTCAGTCAATAAACAGCATTGACTTTAATATCATGGAGTGCGAGTGACTACTTTCATCTATCTAAGAACCATACTGGGTCCCCTCATTCCAATGACTTGCTCAAAGATCGGCAGATACTACCCCATAAGGTGACAATTACCCAACCATAGCCACGCTGGTTATTATGGAAAATGTGAGATAATGATTCTGCCGTTCTTATTCATGTTGGCGTCAGGGGATTCCCAATTTAGTAGGCAGGGCTGACACCTAAGCTCAACTATAAGGGAGACATAGGGAGGCGATTGAAGGAGCAACTGCACAGAGCTGGAGCTGAACCTCACACACAACCTGCCCACACTGTCCATCCAAAGTTATAGTTTTAGGTGGAGATCTTTAATTTTGGTTGC
>NW_017308413.1:137724-146889 GCF_000935625.1 Nanorana parkeri | reverse complement strand
TCCCTCATTCCCTCTCCACTGTATAGAGGATCACAATGTAGACGCCGCGGTTCCCTACCTGCGGGGAATCTGGACAAGCAAGAACTCCATCACCAGTTGGAGGAAGTGGAACACAGAGAGCTTGTAGAATTCCTGTCCCACCGATGTCTCCCAGCACTGTACAGACAAGGAAGGGAACACATCCAATGAGAGCAAAAAGTGGAGCAAATTTAGATAAATTGTGGTGGGAAAAAAAAATCAACATCTGGATATACTTTATATAAGACGCATAAAGATCTGTATTTAGCTGAAGTTTAAGCTTATATTGTTCCTTCCCTGGCTGAAAGCGCTGACCGGTCCTGGAAACGCGAGCAGCTGCCCGTTATGCTCATCATCTAACTTCAATACGTTACAAGTCACTGACCAGCAAGATGTATAACTTCTCTTCTGCTCCAGGTCATTGACTCAGAAAAGTTGGTGGCTATTATAATTAATTAAAAATATACATTTTGTATAACAATATAGATTCTCCAATATACATTTTTGTTAATGGAGTTTCTCTTAAAAACACAAAACTACACATGACGTGCTGATGCATTACCTCGAAAAGTGAGTTGTAGCCGCAGGTCCTACAGGGCTCCGGACTGCCACCCAGGCACAGAATCTTCTGACCCAGAGAAAAGAAGAACATTCCCAGAGTCCCAAGCCTGAGAAAGACACACCTGGGCAAGAGGTATAAGGATGAAACACGTCTGTGAGTGGTGGGAAGGGTAATGCAGGGACAAGGTTGGTGGGAAGGGTAATGCAGGGACAGGATTGGTAAGGTTGGCGGGAAGGGTAATGCAGGGACAGGATTGGTAAGGTTGGCGGGAAGGGTAATGCAGGGACAGGATTGGTAAGGTTGGCGGGAAGGGTAATGCAGGGACAGGATTGGTAAGGTTGGCGGGAAGGGTAATGCAGGGACAGGATTGGTAAGGTTGGCGGGAAGGGTAATGCAGGGACAGGATTGGTAAGGTTGGCGGGAAGGGTAATGCAGGGACAGGATTGGTAAGGTTGGCGGGAAGGGTAATGCAGGGACAGGATTGGTAAGGTTGGCGGGAAGGGTAATGCAGGGACAGGATTGGTAAGGTTGGCGGGAAGGGTAATGCAGGGACAGGATTGGTAAGGTTGGCGGGAAGGGTAATGCAGGGACAGGATTGGTAAGGTTGGCGGGAAGGGTAATGCAGGGACAGGATTGGTAAGGTTGGCGGGAAGGGTAATGCAGGGACAGGATTGGTAAGGTTGGCGGGAAGGGTAATGCAGGGACAGGATTGGTAAGGTTGGCGGGAAGGGTAATGCAGGGACAGGATTGGTAAGGTTGGCGGGAAGGGTAATGCAGGGACAGGATTGGTAAGGTTGGCGGGAAGGGTAATGCAGGGACAGGATTGGTAAGGTTGGCGGGAAGGGTAATGCAGGGACAGGATTGGTAAGGTTGGCGGGAAGGGTAATGCAGGGACAGGATTGGTAAGGTTGGCGGGAAGGGTAATGCAGGGACAGGATTGGTAAGGTTGGCGGGAAGGGTAATGCAGGGACAGGATTGGTAAGGTTGGCGGGAAGGGTAATGCAGGGACAGGATTGGTAAGGTTGGCGGGAAGGGTAATGCAGGGACAGGATTGGTAAGGTTGGCGGGAAGGGTAATGCAGGGACAGGATTGGTAAGGTTGGCGGGAAGGGTAATGCAGGGACAGGATTGGTAAGGTTGGCGGGAAGGGTAATGCAGGGACAGGATTGGTAAGGTTGGCGGGAAGGGTAATGCAGGGACAGGATTGGTAAGGTTGGCGGGAAGGGTAATGCAGGGACAGGATTGGTAAGGTTGGCGGGAAGGGTAATGCAGGGACAGGATTGGTAAGGTTGGCGGGAAGGGTAATGCAGGGACAGGATTGGTAAGGTTGGCGGGAAGGGTAATGCAGGGACAGGATTGGTAAGGTTGGCGGGAAGGGTAATGCAGGGACAGGATTGGTAAGGTTGGCGGGAAGGGTAATGCAGGGACAGGATTGGTAAGGTTGGCGGGAAGGGTAATGCAGGGACAGGATTGGTAAGGTTGGCGGGAAGGGTAATGCAGGGACAGGATTGGTAAGGTTGGCGGGAAGGGTAATGCAGGGACAGGATTGGTAAGGTTGGCGGGAAGGGTAATGCAGGGACAGGATTGGTAAGGTTGGCGGGAAGGGTAATGCAGGGACAGGATTGGTAAGGTTGGCGGGAAGGGTAATGCAGGGACAGGATTGGTAAGGTTGGCGGGAAGGGTAATGCAGGGACAGGATTGGTAAGGTTGGCGGGAAGGGTAATGCAGGGACAGGATTGGTAAGGTTGGCGGGAAGGGTAATGCAGGGACAGGATTGGTAAGGTTGGCGGGAAGGGTAATGAAAGGACAAGGTTGGCGGGAAGGGGAATGCAGGGACAAGGTTGGCGGGAAGGGTAATGAAGGGACAGGATTGGTGGGAAGGGTAATGCAGGGACATGGTTGGAGGGAAGGGTAATGCAGGGACAAGGTTAGAGGGAAGGGTAATGCAGGGACAAGGTTGGCGGGAAGGGTAATGAAGGGACAAGGTTAGAGGGAAGGGTAATGCAGGGACAAGGTTGGTGGGAAGGGTAAGGCAGGGACAAGGTTGGCGGGAAGGGTAATGAAAGGACAAGGTTGGCGGGAAGGGTAATGCAGGGACAGGATTGGTGGGAAGGGTAATGCAGGGACAAGGTTGGAGGGAAGGGTAATGCAGGGACAAGGTTGGAGGGAAGGGTAATGCCGGGACAAGGTTGGCGGGAAGGGTAATGCAGGGACAAGGTTGGCGGGAAGGGTAATGCAGGGACAAGGTTGGCGGGAAGGGTAATGCAGGGACAGGATTGGTGGGAAGGGTAATGCAGGGACAGGATTGGTGGGAAGGGTAATGCAGGGACAAGGTTAGAGGGAAGGGTAATGCCGGGACAAGATTGGAGGGAAGGGTAATGCAGGGACAAGGTTGGCGGGAAGGGTAATGCAGGGACAAGGTTGGAGGGAAGGGTAATGCTTCAAGAAATCCTGTCACCAATGGCTTGTGTATCTATAGCAGAGCCTCAGTTTTTAGACCCCCATTTTCTTCATATAGTGAGCCAAGGCCGGCGATGACCCACCTCAGTGGGTGTGTCCATGACAGTCTGGGCTCACAGGAAGTGGGTTAAATGGTGACGTCTGTCATTCATTACAATTCATGTTTATGAAACAATTTATACATTTGCACTGTTTGTCTGGAGAGGGCAGAAGTGTGATTAGTATATGGGGTATAATTATATCTACAACCAATGTTATAACTGACCTAATCAAGGTGAGGGTGATCTCCGCTCGGGGGGAATGACCCTCAAATTTCACCAGCAACATGAAGAACTTGGGCAAGATAAAGAGGACCAGCGAGATGACGATTGGGGCAAGATACTGGATCACCAGTCCAGCAACTGGACTACCTGACTTCTGCAGAGAAGAGACAAGATAGTTACATTGTTATGCTTAAAAAATAGATACTTGTCCATCGAGTTCAACAAAAAGGAAACAAAATAAATGGATACAAAAAGTAAAAACCCCAAAACAGGTATCAACAGGAATATTTTTGCACATATGGAATAGATATCACAAAACAGCTTTCAACTTTTATTTATGGATAGAAAGGAAGAGAAAATCGGAGAGGCTCAATATGAGGGGTCACATACGCTGAGGGGGGTCTACATACGCTGAGGGGTCACATACGCTGAGGGGTCACATACGCTGAGGGGTCACATACGCTGAGGGGTCACATACGCTGAGGGGTCACATACGCTGAGGGGTCACATACGCTGAGGGGTCACATACGCTGAGGGGTCTTCCTGTGCAGGGAGTTGCTTTCCAGGGCCCCGCAGTACTCACCTCCTGATGATCCTGAGAGATACCGGTGGCCAGATGTATACAATAGAATCCACCGGCCATCATTGCCAGGATGACGCAGTTCAGCAGGACACGCAGGGCGAGAACACGGACCCTTTCATTAACAGACAGATGCGAGTTCTCCCAAAACCAACGCTCTTCCGCCAGCTGAGACTGAAAAGAGGGGAAAGTGTTAGACCAACGGGGACACCTAATAATTGGGTTTGTTCAAAGAGGGGTGTAGAGGGTAGGGTTGCACAGATACCAAGTACAGTACTCGGTACGAGTACATGTACAGATACTTTTGAGCTCCAAGACTAGAGTAGAGAAAAATGCAAACGTTAGGAGGCGGCTGTCATGTGTAAGGAGCACACGGAGCTCCCGGGATTTGTACATCTCTGTATAATGTACGATTTTGTTTTTATAAATATATATTCGGGACGCACAGATACTATTTTTCCAGTACTGATACATTTTTGTTTATTGTCATGTGACAGTTTTTCTAAAACAATACAGACAATGATTTCAGGACAGCGGTGGAGCGCCAGAGCCCGGTCCCGGCTGCAACCGCTGCAACCCTGGGAGTTCTCGTGAAAATGCCAAGTATCGGCACTGGTATCGGCACTGGTATCGGCACTGGTACTCGAAAAGTATCTGTGCATCCGTGGTAGAGGGCATAGAAAATGGTAAGTCCCTTCGCACTCCTCACAGCACATCCGGCCAAATAGCAATGGTGGTGCTCGCAGTGATACTCACGGATGGCGCCGTGCACAACAACAGTGAAAAGCAGCGATCACCAGCACTCAATGAATGATGTTCAAATAGTAAACGTCCATTTATTCGGACAAGTAACGTTTCGGGGCCGCACAGGGTCCCATCATCAGGGTGACAATGTGAGTGTGTAGAGGGCAGACATTCACATGAGATTGTTGGATGGCGGGTGACTAATAGTGAGACATTTCCCGATCTCTGCAGCTGCGGACGGGGAACATGTCTCAGTACCTTTGATTGGCGCTGTCAGCAGACACTTTACACCCTCCTCTGTTTTATAAAAGGTTCCAATGTGGAGCTCACCTTCAGGTCATTGCTGAGGCTTCGTTGTTTTCGCTCTGATGTCCCAGCTCCTCGCACACAGAAATCCCAACCTGCAAACACTCGGATGCTGATGGGGGTGCGGTAGTTTCGGGTCCGGATTCGCCTTTGTGTTATCCCTTTCACTGTGCTGGGGCGGACAAAGGGACAGAAAATAAAACATAGTTGGCCTTATAAAGTGACGGAATTCAGCCAACAAGATCTTTATACTTAAAGACACCAATAGATGAATTCTGATTGGTTGTACTTTGTATTATCTAATATTCCTATAACACCGGCTATATTCGGATGGATATCTCTTCAAGGGGGAGATATGTGCCCATTCCTGAAGCACAACTCAACTAACTATTCCACACCTATTCTCACCCTTCTCTCTCCCTCTCCACGTGTATACATTGATTTATTTCCCAGCAAAACAAATGCTCCTGCCTGGACTCCCAACAGTCTTCCAATGCACTACGGCAGGGGGTGGCCAAACTCCGGGCCTCCAGCTGTGGTGGAACTACAAATCCCATGAGGCATTGCAAGATTCTCACAGCCACAGACATGACTCCCGGAGAGAGATGCAACATGGGATTTGTAGTTTCACCACAGCTGAAGGGCCGGAGTTTAGCCACCCCTGCACTACGGGATAGATGTATAAAACGTCTGCCCCGGTTCGGGCCTCACCTGGAGCACCAAAAAAAACGTCTGCCCCGCCGTATGCTTAGCAAATGCCATTCGCATTCCCGCCACTAGATGGAGCCAAAGAGCATAGAAAATGACAGCAGACATTTTATAAATCAATCCCTATGTTGAAATGTACTATCTGACGCATTGAGACACGGGCACCCACACCTTTCCAAAATTAGCAGGTTTACTAGCTATCGTGCCTGCTCTGCCGCTAGGTAGAAGCCCGCCTTCCTCCATTGATGTTCGCCATGTACATTATTGTGCTGCTTCCCCTAAATTTTGTTTTCTTTTTCCTAACTGAGAGACTTCGTATGTTCTCTGTGATTTGATTGGGAAGCGGCACTCTGTTCTGTTCTGATGTTCTGCCATTTACATTACTTGTCTATGTCAAATTTTATCAAATCCAATAAAAAATTTAAATGGAAATCAACCCCTATGTGATTGAGTAGGGAAAGGGCTCTTTACACATCAATAAAAAACTGAGCTTCCAGCAGCTGCCCCTGGAAGAATGTGAAAAGCCTGAATGTAACGTCACAGGGAGATATGAAAGCTGTTTCTCACTGGAGGAGCAAGGTAAAAGAAAACATGATCTAGAGGGGGGCGGTCCAGGTTTCATTTGGGTAATGCCTGGACATACCCTTTAAATTCCCGAATCACGTTAGGGAAGCCCAACCACCTGACTTGGGCTTGAAGAAGCAAGTGAGTCAAGACTGAGGGGGTCCTTAACGTCTGGCTACCAGGGGGCTTTTTGGCAATGCCGATTATGAATCAGGTTCCTACCACTGCAGGAGGCCGAGGCCGCAGATAGACAAGAAGACAAGAGGGGTAAGCAGGTAAGCCACGCGGGTGTTGAATGAAGAATCTGCGCCCGTCATCTCCTTGTAATGTCCATAGAAAAAGTAGGTGTTTTCCATGAAGCCCTGAAAGATGAGAGATCGGACCATCAATTAACTGCATATAAGATTTAAAGTGGACGTCCACCCCAGATTTACTCCATGAAGACCGATCAGGCATATAGCACGTGTTCCTTGATCAATGCACAACACCTTCTGTCCACACTCAGCACCTGACCAATGCCGGCTATTATCAATGACACCATGCAGATCATGGTGTCCCTCAGCCCCGTGCAGATCATGGTGTCCCTCAGCCCCGTGCAGATCATGGTGTCCCTCAGCCCCGTGCAGTTTCTAATGGTGTCAAAGATGCAGATAGAAGGAGGGGGCTGAGTGACAAAATGAGCTGCATGGAGTCACGAGTAGTAGCCACCGTTCTTCCAAAGCTGGACAAGCAGAGCGTGGACAGATATTAAACATAGTGCTTTGCATTTATCATGGTGCCTGTGATATGAGGACTCTATGATCATAAGCAATGGCGGCGGAAGAAAACAATGGGGTGTATAACCAATGAAAGCATAAACATTTGTAAAAGGTAAAAATCCAGACAGGAGCTAGCAACAATGTATCTCAATTGTGTATCACTCGGCTGTAGATCCTCCAATCATCTCTGACACTGTCCTTCCTTCTGGAGGGGGGCTACGTCTGTTCCCCATGGTCCCTGTGTGTGAGCTTGGAGCGGTGACTACTCTACAACACACAGGGACCATGGGGAACAGACGTAGCCCCCCTCCAGAAGGAAGGACAGTGTCAGAGATGATTGGAGGATCTACAGGCGAGTGACACACAAATAAGATACATTGTTGTTCAGAGTTCCGGGACTGGGAGGGATTGCGCTATTTTTTTGCGTTCGCAGTGGAACGGAACGCCGGCAAAGTTTTGCCACGCGTCCGATCGCACTGTGGGCGGGGGAGGGGGGGTTAGTTGGGGCTGGTGTGTGGAAGCGGTGCCATTGAATTCAATGCACCGCCACGCCCCCTCCCGCCTCAAAACGCGGGGGGGGGGAGTTTCTTAGCGATCGCAGTGCATTCCAACAGCTAGCGCTCTGGAACGCACATGTTTTCGGTGTGAACAAGCCCTGACTCCGGAGTTTTGTGACTGCACAGGTCCTGGCCCCTTTGTGCCTTGGCTGTGCATTTCGGGAGTGTTATGGTGAAGTGATACATTGTTATACCGGGATGTAACAAAATAACACACCAAGCGCGGAGCAGGTGCAGAACCATGCATCCAATGTATTCCAATGGCATTTTGGGCTCTAGTTCACACTGCAGCGTTCAGTTCCAGAGCATATAAAAAAAAACTGCAGCGTGCCCTATTGATCTTGCTCTGGGACGCATGCAAACGCATAATAACGCACGCAAACGCCCTGGAACGCACTAAAAAGCCCATTTTAGGCTAAAAAAAATTATTTTTTTTAACAAAAAACATCCCAGAATGCGGCAAAACACACTGCACTGCGTGTGCAGAAACTCCTGCACACGCGGTCTGCATTTGATGTGAACAAGCCCTCAACCTGTGCAAACTAGATGGAGCTGAAGTACATAGGAAATAAACACCCATTTCCTGTGCTCCTCAGCTCCATCTAGTGGCCATAAAGTGGTATTTTCCTGATATGACATTCAGCCTGGAAATAATATATATGAATGACATTTGTTTTTGTATATATATTGTATTTGTTTTTGTATATATATTGTATTTGTTTTTGTATATATATTGTATTTGTTTTTGTATATATATTGTATTTGTTTTTGAATGTTTACTGAATTTTTTTCAGAATGATGAACAACAACGACAATTGTTTATAAATACACACAGAAGGTTGTTTGACGTAACTCACTTCTCCGGTGAATATGTCCAGGGGAACGTTTTGTAGGAACCTGTTGGGAGAGGAAGTTGAGTTTCCACAAGGTTCTGAAAATGGAAAAAAAAGAAGTTCTGTATCAAAATGATACCATAAGAGGCTTCAAAAGTATCTCCGTGAAGAATCATTTGTGTCGGCCACATCAGCACCATCAATGCCATTGAGGCTATGCACGGTGGGTTCTGATTGGCTGGTAAGGCTACAACAATCCTCTACACAGAAAAAGGCCTCTTACCGTGAGGAAGGCGATTGGTGCCTCTGAGGAACGCGGTGGGAAAGATGACCAGGCCGGTGGTGAGGATCATTGATGTGAAATTCAGCAGCATCAGGAAACGCAGGAAGGAGAAATAGGAGCTGATACTGGAACCGAACTTCCCTGGTGCATGATGGGAAAACAAAGAGATTACAAGTGACACACAACGTTCCAAGTCATCAATCTTATACAATAAGGAAAGAGCACTATAGCAACCAGGGAGACCTCAGTGTAGGATGTTTAGTGTCAGTTGGCTGCTGGGTGGGTTACTGATCACTAAAGGAGAACTATGGGGTCAGGGCTTTTCCCCCATAGTTCTCCTTAGGGTAGCGGGAGGACACAAACTAGCATCCTCCCGTCACCCTAAGCTCAGTATATAGGGAGCTACAGCTCATTATATACTGAGACGCCGCAGCCAGGACGCATCCCGACATTACTGCAGAGATCCACCCAGCTGCGTGAGTGACAGCTGGCTCCGCCTATCTAGAGGCAGAGCAGGCTGTACCCGCCCC
>NW_017308413.1:136616-137561 GCF_000935625.1 Nanorana parkeri | reverse complement strand
AGTCAGGGCTGGAGGGTCAGAGGGGGGGGGGGGAATCCCTGCAGGGAACCGTGAGTGACAGTCACCTCTCTCTGCAGGGAGATGATCGAGAGGTGAGCGAGTGACGGTATGTGTCCACGATCTATAGAGCCGACCTGTGACAGTCTCATTGTCACACGTCGGCTCAGACTACGAGGATGAGTGAAAGTCCTCCCTACAGCCATCGCTGGCTGTTTACATGCTGACGGTTTTCCCTCTCGTGTGCGGCGCTCAGCGCGGACACGAGAGGGGGGAGGGGCAGGACGTCTTAAGACGCCCTCCCGCTCTGAGCAGACGTCCATCTGGCCGTTCACAAACGGCCATGGACGTAAGGTAGTTAAAGATTTTATTCACACAAAAGTAAATGAGTCGGAGCGATGATCCCTCTCCTGCCGGGCAGCTCCCTCTGCACTATGACAGACATCCTGCCTGAAAGGGAAGTACTTGTGCCGCGCGCTGTCCTTGGCTATCCCATGGTGCTCTGGGAATCATTGGTCATGTAGTAAAGGTTTTCTTGGTAAACAAAGATTGTATATTGCCGGTGAGTTTACCCAAGAAGCACCAAGCTTCTGTCTTATGTTAAACTTATATATATGCACTATGTGGCTCTCCATTAGTTTCACCTGGTGATCCTGCCAGTAACACACTTCCTGTCCTAGAGTGACAACCCTCACCCACCGTACTGCATCTATGGAAAAGCAGCATTGCCATCCTAAGAGAGGAAATGTGTTCGGACTACAGAACAGTTACCACTCTCCTTGCGCCCATAACATAGTAGGTGAGTGTTTTTTAGTCCACAGAAGAGAACCAGGCAGGGGGCTTCTATCAATGCTGGCAGCGAGCACTGGATTCGAGCCGGGTACGGTGACCCCTAGTGGGGAGTTTGCAAACATTGATGTTAGAGCCCAACCCAAAACATTTTTTTTT
>NW_017308413.1:134563-136377 GCF_000935625.1 Nanorana parkeri | reverse complement strand
CCCACACACAGGGACGGCCCACACACAGGGACGGCCCACACACAGGGACGGCCCACACACAGGGACGGCCCACACACAGGGACAACCCACACACAGGGACGGCCCACACACAGGGACAACCCACACACAGGGACAACCCACACACAGGGACACAGTGTTGTCAACACAAACTGTCAAACAGTTGTGACTTCACTGGCTGCATGCTTGTTCTGGGCCAGGCACATAACATTTTTGGAACCAGACCGGCAATGGCAGCCAATGTATTTTCTCCCAGTTCGGCTTCCTTTTACTACCTACTGATTTTGGGCTCTCACCTCTGATGGCGATAAGCGTCTTCTCCCAGAGCTTCATTGCCGTCAGGATCTGAAGGCCTTTGGCCCAGGCCGGGCGCAGGCATGAGCTATGTTTTTGGGTAAACGGAACCCAGAACCTGGTGCCGCGTGTCGGCTGAACCTCCCTATGTGGAGAAAAACAGTCCGCCATGATATAAAAGAATACACAGATGTTGAGGACACGACTCTCTTCCCAAGATGGCGGTCACTTCTCTGAAGGAGCCTCAAATCTGCCGTCTGACACATGACACCCCAAATTCCCAAACCTCCAGAACATCTCTCCCAACCACTCCCAGTGCCTGAAACATGCCGGTATCTGGGCTTCATGTAGCGCATACCTCAGACAGGATTCTGAGTTAGGATTGGATTTATAAGAGGCGCTAGGTCAGTGATGGCGAACCTTTTTGAGCCCGAGTGTCCGAACTGGATCACCAAACCAACTTATGTATCTCAAAGTGCCAACCCTGCAATTGCAACCTCTGCAGGCTCTCAGGGGTGCTGTGTGGGCTTTCAGGTGGTCAATAAGGGCTCTCAGGGGGACTGTGTGTGCTTTCAGGTGGTCAATAAGGGCTCTCAGGGGGGCTGTGTGGGCTTTCAGGTGGTCAATAAGGGCTCTCAGGGGGGCTGTGTGGGCTTTCAGGTGGTCAATAAGGGCTCTCAGGGGTGCTGTGTGTGCTTTCAGGGGGGCTGTGTGTGCTCTCAGGTGGTCAATAAAGGCTCTCAGGGGGGCTGTGTGGGCTTTCAGGTGGTCAATAAGGGCTCTCAGGGGTGCTGTGTGTGCTTTCAGGGGGGCTGTGTGTGCTCTCAGGTGGTCAATAAAGGCTCTCAGGGGGGCTGTGTGGGCTTTCAGGTGGTCAATAAGGGCTCTCAGGGGTGCTGTGTGTGCTTTCAGGGGGGCTGTGTGTGCTCTCAGGTGGTCAATAAAGGCTCTCAGGGGGGCTGTGTGGGCTTTCAGGTGGTCAATAAGGGCTCTCAGGGGTGCTGTGTGTGCTTTCAGGGGGGCTGTGTGTGCTCTCAGGTGGTCAATAAAGGCTCTCAGGGGGGCTGTGTGGGCTTTCAGGTGGTCAATAAGGGCTCTCAGGGGTGCTGTGTGTGCTTTCAGGGGGGCTGTGTGTGCTCTCAGGTGGTCAATAAAGGCTCTCAGGGGGGCTGTGTGGATCTGAGGTGGTCTGTACAGGCTCTCAGGGGCGCTGTGTGGGCTCTCAGAGGGGCTGTGCACCTCTCAGATGGTCAATAAGGGCTCTCAAGGGGGCTGTGTGCCTCTCAGGTGGTCAATAAGGGCTCTCAGGGGGGGCTGTGTGTGGGCTATTAGGACTGCTGTGTGGGCTCTCAGAGGAGCTGTGTGGCTCTCAGGTGACCTATAAGGGCCCTGAGAGACCTCAGCGAGGTGATCCAGGCTGGTCGTGCATATCTTTAGGAGCGCCCATATGTTAATCGGAGCTTAGGCTTGCGTGCTAGTAGAGAGGGCCCCGTGTGCTAGTA
>NW_017308413.1:124538-134367 GCF_000935625.1 Nanorana parkeri | reverse complement strand
GTGCTAGTAGAGAGGGCCCCGTGTGCTAGTAGAGAGGGCCCCACCTGCCAGTAGAGAGGGCCCCACGTGCCATAGGTTCGCCACCACTGCGCTCGGTCTCCTATTTTTAATGTGCATAATGGTGAATGATTGTCTAATTGTTTCGGGCGAATCTCTTCAGTGAGGAGGACCCCATGTTGTCAGACAGAGAAGGGGGTCCTGAGAAACATCCAGATGTGTAAACCACAGGCAGGGCACCACAGTGATGGTAACAGAGTCCAGGAGGATATTGTATGAAATGATCAATATTATAAAAGGAGCCGATGCGTTCTAGGGGTTCACATCCTTCATCAGGGCTTTCTTCTTTTCCGAGGTTTAACTTCCCCTCCTCGCAGTGTGACAGTCGCTTGTCTAAAGTCTTTTTTTCTGCATTCTGACACCATGGCCAACAAGATCCTCTGACACTGCCAAATACTGAGACAGGCGGATACACAGGTGAGAGACAGACTGGAGACGGGTTGGTGTTGGGCACAAGTAGTCTCCAATCAGTCCTCTCGTGGACTGGACTGACGTCTGATGGGATGGGAGAGTCATCCTCTGGAACTCTTTACCCCAACCTGTCCGTCTGTCTCCCACCTTGACTGCCTTTAGGCGATCCCTTAAGACTCATCTCTTCAGGGAAGCCGATCCCACCTCAACCCAACAATTCATCCCCACACAGCTCCCTTCTCATGTATCACTGGCTCCTCCCCTTTTAGATTGTAAGCCCTCAGGGGCGGGGCCCTCCTTACCATTTTGTATTGTGATTGTAATGTCTTCCTTATATTGTACAGCGCTGTGCACACTGTTGGCGCTATATAAATCCTGTATAATAATAATGATGGTATTGACAGTGTCTTTGAGAGATAGGCGGATCTCCAATAGGCAGGGAGCCGGCCCGGCCCAAGCTAGGCGGCTTCAATATCCAAGAGGCTGATGTATTTTCTATCTCTGGGATGCCAAATGCCTTTGTTAAGCAACTTTGGGGTGATTAGAAGCGTGAGGGAAGCCTTAAATGGCAAGCTGACCCATTCAGTGAGTCTGCCACGACTATCCATTTACATCAGGGTTAAGCAGCCTCAGTACCCCAGCTGTTGTGGAACTACAAACCCCATGATGCATTGCAAGTCTGCGACAGCCAAAGGCACGACTCCAGTGGTTGAGGCTGCGCTCTAGGCAGCAGTGCGCACTAGGAGGCTGCCTAGTCTGCCTAGTGGCAGCACCGGCCCTGGGACCAGGTCATTATTAATCTGCTCACTTTTTAGTTCACCCGAGTAAGGTAACAATACAGTAAATGCCCAGAATGGGGGAGAAATAAAGCGCACTACAGGATTCAATATCTAATCGCATTATTAATGAACTCTATGGCACAAGGAGACACCTCACCCCACCTGGAACACTTTGCTGAGAGCCGTTGGGTTCTCTGATTGGGTTCCGTACCGGGGTTCTTGTGATGCCCATCAGACATAATGAAGTAACCATGGCAACACTCACCTCAGACTTCGCTTATCTCGCATGGGGATCGAGTTGCCCCGGAGGTCGCTATACTTGACCTTCGGCTTGTCACGCATTTCACAACCTTGTGTCTATATCCTGTGTGTGCAAAGCGACATGAACATATTACCAATACGGCCTACCAACATTTCCTAATACATTATAAAGCAGGTTGGAGGAAGCCTCCGCCTTGTAAGTAGTAGCTCTCACCTTCACTACAGGGCCAAAAGGTCTGTGGACATCTGAACATCACTTATATGGGCTTGGTGAACATCTCATTCCAAAACCATGGCCATTGATATGGGTTGTGTCTCCCCCTTCCCCGCCCTTTGTAGCTATAACACCCCCCACTCTTCTGGGAAGGCTTTGCACAAGATTTTGGAAGGTGTCTGTGGGAGTCTGTAACCCTTTGGGAGGTCCGGTACTGATGGTGGATGAGGAGACCCGGCTCACAATTCTAATACTTCCCAATGGTGTTCAGTAGGGTTGAGGTCAGGGCTCTGTACAGGACACTCGAGTTCCTCCACACCAAGCTGGTCACACCATGTCTGTATGGAGCTGGCTTTGTGCACCTTAACTCAATCATTCCTATGGATCCCCTATATTCCATAAGGCGTTCCTATGTTCCATGAGTTTGAGGTCAGGGCTCTCGTGTAGAGGAACTTGAGTGGCCTTCACAAACTGGTGACACCATGTCTTTATGGAGCTGGCTTTGTACACGGGGGACAGTCATGGTGGAACAGAAAAGGGTCTTCACCAAACTGTGACCACAAGGTCATGGACACATTTAAAATGGTAACATTAGGGCTGGTCAGTGGCATCACAAGGGGGTGCGGCCTGCACCCGGGTGCCACCATTAGAGGGGTGACACCAAAATGGCTGACAGTCATTTTGGTGTCACTCCCTATGAAAAGTCGGGCACTAGGTCAAGGACTGAGAGCCCAACAGTGCCAAGAAGAGAGGAGGGAAGCCAGCGGGATGAGGTATGCACGTCCCCTCCTCTCTCTGCAGGCATCCATCACTAAGATGGCCACCGACAGGCATCAATAAGGCGACTGCGCATGCGCGATGGCGTTATCGTGTGCGGCAACGTCACACACATGCGCGATGACTTCATGGTCGGGTGACACCCAGCCTCCGGACGCCCCTGGGGCTGGTAAAGACATTTCATGCACACACATTGGATTTATATCCTTTATGGCTATTGAGGAACAAAAACATTGAAAAATGCTATTTCTTGCGCCGAGAGTTTAAGTTTAAGTCACAGACCGGCAGGCGTTTAGGCCGCACCCTCTTTGTGACCAAATTAAGCAATTATCCTTTTTTGTTTTGTTGTGAAAGCTAAGAATGTGGTAACTGCGGTAAAAAAAAACAAAAAATATCATAAATAGTACCCGAGGATCCTCTTATTTTACATGTTTATGATCAAGTCGCTAAACATTGCCATAAATGTACGACTTTCTCAAAATCTGAATATAATAATAACGACAACATTGCTCTGACAGAAGTCGTACAAAAGCACAAATACATCATTAAAGTAGATCAAAACCCAAATCACTAAAATCTCATGTTAGCTTTTACATGTTGATGACGTTTCAAAATTTGTTTTCAATCTTATTAAATATGAGCATTTATTAGATGAATCCCCGGTGATCCTGTCATGAAGATCACTGTGTGGGGTGACAACTGTCTCCTAATTGTGCTCCTGCGTTGTCCCCCTGTCACATCCTACATGCGACTGTGCTGGCACACATTAAAGGAGAACTATGAGGGGGGGGGAGGGGGGTGCTTTTCACTCACCTCATAGTTCTAGCCGACCTGTGACAATGAGACTGTCACAGGTCGGCTCAGTAGATCGGGAAGTGAGAGAACACATACCGGCGTTCGCTCACCTCTCGATCCTGTCACGGCTCTCTGACCGTGACAGGGGAGGGGGTGTATTCCCCGCTCCGATCCGCCAGCGCTGACTGGCGGAACGGATGGGGGAGGGGGCGGGTACAGCTTGCTCTGCCTCTAGATAGGCGGAGCCAGCTGTCACTCACGCAGCTGGGCGGATCCAGACATCAATGTCGGGATCCGCTTCAGCTGTGGCGTCTCAGTATACCGCGAGCTGTAGCCCCCTATATACTGAGCCTAGGGTGACGGGAGGACGCTAGTTTGTGTCCTCCCGTTACCCTGAGGAGAACTATGGGGGAAAAGCCTTAACCCCATAGTTCTCCTTTAAGCAAGCATAGTCCACCATTACCACTATCAGGAATCTTGTATAGAGTAAAGATGTACAGCGCACACTGGAGCTGTGCATGTAGACAGGAAGTGGCCTGAAGGCAGCTGGAGGAAATCAGTGAAACCGAGGTGCAAAAAAGTGATGAAAAAAAAAAAAATGGTAAAAAGGTGTTTATGATATACAGTTTTTAGCAAACTAAATGCCATCCAGTTAGAGATGAAAGCTACTTTACCGGCCGGCCCGGAGGTCTCTAGATCTGAGCGGGCGTCTTTACTCTTTAGACGTCCGCTCAGACACGCCCCCTTGAGCGCGCCGCTCGGCGAGCGGGAAATGGACAAAATTTAAAAACAGGCAGCAATGCCCGATACCATACAAGCGTGTCTTTTATTGACTTTTTGGGGTACTGCAGTTTTTCGCCGTTTCACGGTCGCACGCAATCTGTAAACTGGGCATGTTGGGTATCGTTTTACTCGTTGTAACCTCATCTTTTTTAAAAAAATGGGTAATTTGTTGTGTTTTGGGGCATTTAATTAAATTTGTCACTAAATTTTGGGGTTTAATAAGGAGTTGCGCTAATATTGCACAACATAAAAATTTTCAACTACCACCATTTTATTCTATAGGGTCTTGGCATTCAGAAAATATATAATGTTGGGGGGTTTTACGTCATTTTCAGGCCTAAAATGTGGAATATAACATGGGTGCAAAAAATGAAAAAAGGGCCTCAGTCATGAAGGGGTTAAATACCACCAAAAGAGAGCTCTATCTGTCCCCAAAAAATGGTATAAAATTAATTTCAGTACAGCGCTGCATGACGGAATAAACGTCAGTCAAAGTACCGCAGCGCTGAATACTGAAAAATTACCGGGACAGGAAGGGGGAGGGGAACACCTGGTCTTGAAGTGGTTAAAGCAAAGTATTAAAAAGATTATAAAAGCACACATATTCATAAAACCAAAATATATGCATCTGTTCATTTTTGTATTGAAGCCGGTAAAGCATTGCGACCGTGGCCACGGTCCGACTCCTGCAGACTCTTCCTCCCATCCCTTCATTGTCCAGTATGGAGAGGCGGAAGTCAGGCCTCAGGATCACTAGTCACAGATCCTCCTCTGTGCAGTCAGAAGCTTTTCTGTCTTAGCAGTGTAGATTTATTGTCCTCAGACTGAAATGAGTCCCCGTATGTCTAATGCAGTCACCAATCCCAGAGCTTCTCCTCAGCTAAGACCTGATAGGACAGCTGAGGTTTGTAGTTCTGCAAAATGTTTAAAAGTGTTTTTATTTGGGTTATAGACTAATCAGGATCATCGATAATTTTGTCATATTATAAAGTATGATGATAGAAATAGTAATAATAAAACCTATCTCTACCCTTGTAGGGTGCTGACTGTGTCAATAGCTCTCCTGCTCCCTGTCCTTGATATGTTATGTTATATGTGTGACACCCGGTACCGGGTGTGTGCATTGATCGGGTCTTTTCTGCCCGTGCGTGCCCGCTAGGGGGCGCGCGAGCAGAAAAAAATTGCCGTCTGGAGACGGCAACCCGCCAATGCAGCAGTGCCGTCCGTCCGTTTTTTTACTACGGGCGGACGGCAAGAGGTTAAAGGAGAAGTATGAGGTGAGTGATAAATCATTCCTCCTCATAGTACGAGCTGACGCGTGACAATGAGACTGTCACAGGTCGGCTCAATAGATCGGGAGGTGAGGGAACACATACCGCCGCTCGCTCACTTCTCGATCATCACCCTGCATGTTATACCCAGATAGCAAGCAATTGAGCTGCAAGTTTGATAATGACTCGCTAAACTATCGCGCTAGACTTGCCGAGCTTCACCATTTTGTTGCACAATTACAGCAAGTCCGCATTGCAAGTCTCCAGACCAGCCAGCTTTGCAGCAGTGCTGTACACTTGCAGAGCTCTTGGTAAGACCTGAAGGACTCGCTGTAGACTTGCCGAGCACATTTGCTACAAATTCAAAAAGCGTCACCTAGAACCTGCGCTGCGAGTCTACAACCTGCCAGGAATGTGCGCAGCAAGTTAGATCGAATTACAATGTAACCCTGACACACGTTTGTGACAAGTTATCCTCGCTATCTGGGTAGCAGGCATCCACCCCCCCCGGCTCTGGTATTCAATGCCAGTCCTCTTCAAGGCGGAATGATGCCCAGTGTCATTCAATCTGCTTCCTGTACGCCCGGGGTGTCAAGGACCTGCCCCCTGTGCAGTGTCATCAACCTGGACTTGGAGGAGAATTCTGCCGAGCGTTTGCATCTCATTATGTTTCTAGGGAAAGCTGACGTTGGGTTTTAACCCTGTGTAAGCTCCGAACAGATTGACTTGGAGCTTACACACGGCAAACGGATGATGAGTATAAGTGTGAGGACCCATTACGGGAATACTATGCTTCTTTTATCTGAGGGGGGGAGACATTGTGGACCCCAGTTACAGAGTGCTGATACAAATCATCATCATTTGAGGCCCCGTTCACACTTAGCGATTTATCGCGCGGTAATTCCCGCGATATGGCGGCAATTTACCGCGCGATATCGCTCTTCAATGCTTCTCGATGGGGCAAAGGGTCCTGCTGTCGCGGGTCGTGCGTCGCTACAGCAGGACCCTTTTTGGAGCGGATTTAGCCGCGATTCAAGCTTGCTCAATGCAAGCATTTGCGCCATATCGCGCGACAAACGCGCAATTTGCGAATCGCCAAGTGTGAATGGGGCCTAAAAGGAGAACTATGAGGGGGGGTGCTTTTCACTCACCTCATAGTTCTAGCCGACCTGTGACAATGAGACTGTCACAGGTCGGCTCAGTAGATCGGGAGGTGAACGAACACATACCGGCGTTCGCTCACCTCTCGATCCTGTCACGGCTCTCTGCTGTGATAGGGGAGGGGCTGGATTCCCCCCCCTCCACGCTCCGATCCGCCAGCGCTGACTGGCGTACCGGATGGGGGAGG
This sequence comes from Nanorana parkeri, assembly GCF_000935625.1. Lineage (NCBI taxonomy): Eukaryota > Metazoa > Chordata > Amphibia > Anura > Dicroglossidae > Nanorana > Nanorana parkeri. The sequence goes on along the minus strand of NW_017308413.1, from coordinate 127,671 downwards.
GGGCGGGTACAGCTGGCTCTGCCTCTAGATAGGCAGAGCTAGCTGTCACTCACGCAGCTGGGTGGATCTTGTCAGTAATGTCGGGATCCGCTCCGGCTGCGGCGTCTCAGTATACCGCGAGCTGTAGCTCCCTATATACTGAGCTTAGGGTGACGGGAGGACGCTAGTTTGTGTCCTCCCGTTACCCTAAGGAGAACTATGGGGAAAAGCCTTCACCCCATAGTTCTCCTTTAAGTCGGGAAGTCAATGTGCAGTATGAGAACTGACACCTGAAATATGTTGTTTTTGGCTCTTCTTCATTTCTGACAGAATAACTTAGTGAAAGCAGAACTGGAGAAGACGATGTTGCATCATCACTTTCAACACCCTTCTGCTCAGTATTGTGGTGCCCTCGTACACTATTGGTCATTGTAGTGCCCCTTTCATTGGTGGCCAGTGTGGAGAGGAGATCAGTCCACCAATGCTCACTTGTCAAGGAACCCCTGGTAACCTCTGAAAGTACCTTAGAGGTCCATGGAACCCTGGGTTGAGAAAGGATGACCTTGGCACTGGCATCCATGTTCCTGTCGAAGCGGATGCTTTGAATTAATAGCGTGTATTGAAACATTTTGTCTCAACCAAATATTTTGTTGCGTGGTATTAGAAGTGAGCCACCCCCGTATGACACGGACACCACATGGACTTTTTCATGGAAACTGATGTTTTTAGCAAAATTGCTTTGCGGTTATGTTAGGTGTATTGTTACATTTTTGGCTAGAACACTCCGAGAAACGTCTGTGCATTCCGTGCCTGTAGCCAGAGGCATCACTACGAATCTTGGGACCCCCATAGCAAAACTTTGGACTCCCACCCCTCATCCCACAGCTAACTCCCTCTGTAGCAGCTTGCAGTGTCAACTGTGACAATACGTGTCAGTGACCTTAAAGGAGAACTATGGGGTAAGTGTCACGGGAGGACATATTGCACTGATAGTTTTGGTATTGTAACATGCGCAGAGTAAATAGTGTTTTTAAAACATTTCTTAAAAGGTGGAGTTAGGCTTTAAGCCACTGCTCCCACGAGGCAGCAGCTGGTCCTTCAGGCACCCAGCACTCTATCACTGGAGGAACAGGAGAGAGTCACACAGTGGCGTCACAAGGGGGGTGCGGCCCGCACCCGGGTGACACCATTGGAGGGGTGACACCAAAATGACTTGCAGTCATTTTGGTGTCACCCCCCTCTGAAAAGTCGGGCGCTCGGTCATGGACCGAACGCTCGACAGTATCAGGAGAGAGGAGGGGACCCGGCGGCATACCTTATCCCGCCGGGTGGCTGTCTCCTCCTCTCTCTGCCGGCGTCCATCACCAAGATGGCCGCCGGCAGGTTTCAGAATACTGTCGCGCGTGCGCGGTGACGTCTCGGCGGGGTGACACCCGGACACCGCTCCGGGTGTCACCCAGCCTCAAGACGCCCCTGGAGTCACATGCTCCAAACACGGAATTATTTAATGTTACTCCAGTTAGCAAAGGAAGTGGCTTGGGAGCAAACAGAAAGGGGGACGGGGCAATTAAGTGAACTGGTTGCTTTTATGGGGCAAGAGCCAAAGCACTTCTTAGACCTGGCGGGCTTTATTGACTGCGGGAGTGACAACTAGAGCATATGGCCCGTGCAGGGACAAGGTCCTTTAGCACCCAAGGCAAAAGTGCACCACAACGCCATGATCTACAAAATTCTTGAGCGGCAGAGTTTGTGGGTTTTGCCCCTTTTTGCAACTCCCCTCCTGCAGAAAAGCCCCGGGTAGCCGCTTCTTCTGCCTACCCCTTGGCCCGGCCCTGCATATGGCACTGCTGTGGATGGCCACTTACTTTGGGGGGGGCTTCACAATGCTTAGTGTCAGCTGCCCTGAAAGGAACAGGATGACAGAGATCCTGTTACTTATTTGCCATCTGCCATCATAGGTGTTCCCGCCTGCCAACAGCTTTCCTGTGATTGGCTGAGGGTAGCCTGTAGTAGAGTGTTCCCCCCACAGGTACCAAACCCAGAAGGAAGAGGAAGGGATCTTTCACTGTGCGCACCTTGCTCTCTGCAAAAACGAAACTCTCCCCATTCTGCCCCCTTGCAGCCGCAGACACATTGCTTTCTGCACTCTATAGTGCAGACTGCAGACAGGCTGAATGTAAACAAATGGACACGGGCCAGTTCATGTGATGACAGCTCTTATAAAAGAGGGAAGGAAAAGGAATTGACAAGAGGTAATATTTGCAAAGTTTCACCAGATGTATTATAAGACCCAACAGGCCCAAGTCACAAAGCTTTATGCAAGGATAAGGATCTTTCCGTTTAGTCATGTGACCATCATCTTCAAATCTGATTGGACTCAGCTGAAAATAACTGTCACTTCTTTGGATATGAAGATCCTCATTCTGGTGGGTTAGTGTTTGTAAAAGAGCCGAATGTGTTTTAAAGTTCAGTTATCAGATGACCCGCCTTGCCCCAATCACTCCGAAGCTGGAACGTTCTCCTCTCCGATACTCACCTACCGCGTTTGGTGTTTTTCGGGTCCTCTCCACTTCTGCGCGCCTATGTTACTGATAAGCAAAACACGCAGAGTTCAGGCAGGAAGTTGCGATGTGCGATGTATAGTGCAGAGGAAACCACAAGGCCGTGTCAGCGTCTCCACCCCGGTGCACCAGGAACTATCACGGGGCAGAAGACCTCCAACAGCCATGTCAAGAACCGAGTCACTCCGATGTAACAGAATGCGGAGCCAAGGAGGCTCCACTATGTGAACGCGCCGAGACTGCCAACAGCGAGAAGGTAAAACCGTTGATCCCCGGGTGAAGGGGGGGGGGGCTGCTATGAGCAGGCATTGTGTGTGGTGGCAAGTTACATGACTTATAGGAATCCTGAGAAAAATATGCACGATGCCGAGGCTGAACTCCTTCTGAATTTGATGGTCACCTGGCTTCAGGGACATGAAGCGGGTCAAAAATCCGACTCTGCATACTTGTTAGTAATTCAGAAACGGAAACCACCGGATCAGCATGACAGCCAGGCAGCAAGCATTCTCACAAGGAGGTCTGCAATGGCAATCGGGCAGCAAGCATTTTCAAAAGGTCAGCAACGGCAGCCAATGTCTTTCTCTCAGTCAGTA
>NW_017308413.1:122494-124517 GCF_000935625.1 Nanorana parkeri | reverse complement strand
TCTTTAACAGAAGTCTGCACAGAGCCTGCTGTCAAATTACAGGCATCCCCTGCACATGCACCCTAGGTTTACCATGAGACCCCATTCACATGGGTTTTTCCGCCGCGATTTCGAGCTGAGCGGCTTTGAGCTACATTGCGTGTTTTTTTGGGGGCGGGACTTCTTCGCCACTACATTGGGCTGTAACCAATCAACAGCGATCTTGATGCGACATCATTCTTTCCTTCCATTTCGCAGTGCAAAAGTGACCCTTTTTGTAGCGCGATGTCGTGCGACAAAGTCGTGCAATATCGCCGGTAATGCGCGATTTTGCGCGACACCATTGAGTCTATTGGAGCCGAATCGCGCCACATCCGCGGGAAAAAAAAAAGGGTCATGTACGAGCAACAGGCGACATTGAGCTACGAGATGTGAACAGCTCCATTGAAATGCATTGGACGCGCGACATCACACGGAAATATGCGCGATTTTAAACCGCTCAGTGTGAACGGGGCCCGAGGGAAGAACACTCGGTAAGAGGTTTGTTGCAGATTAATATTGATACAATGTTTCTGATTGTAAGTCCGGCTCTGGTCATGTGATTACAGTCGACAGACCCGCCGACACAGCAATCAACTTCAGCAGCCGCATCCCCCGTGACCCATTTTAATGGCCGCAGAAGTCGCGAGGACGCTCATTGCAACGATTGCTCCGCTTGCTGGAGTATTATTATACTGAAATGTGTGGAAGGAATCACCTCTGCCTGCGTTTCCGTCACTGGAATCCCAGTTCATAACGTGCCGTCATCCCCAGCCTGCCTCCCCTACCAAGTGCGTCACCCAAGATGTGGCGTTCACACTTCACTGGTTGCATGCTTGTTCCAGCCATCAGTGCCGGCTCCAGTATTTAAAAGTGGAACCACAGCCAAGCCTGGAGCTCTGCAATATATGAGCACAGGAACATAATCCTTATACCTCCCTATATACCGGCGGCTCTGCTCTGTGTATATGAAACCCGATCGATGACTAGCCGGAGAGAAATACTCGGATTTGTTTTCATACCTGTTGATCCTGCCAGGAATCTTGTGAGCTGATAACAGTTCAGCAGAGGCAAAGTGCGCAGGAAGCTATCAGTTACATTGTTCCCCAGCTCTCTCAGGCTAGGTTCACGCCTTGGCGACTCCTGACCGCGCGGCCATGCACGCGGGTTTGTGCGCGATTGCCGCACAGTCAGGAGTTGCCAAGGTGTGAACCGATCGCGCTGTGGGCGCAATTGTTTTCTAAGTGTTGCAAGTGAACAGGAAAAAAGCTGCGCGTCGTGTCGCAAAAAAAAAAAAAGGGGTACTTACACTTTTTTTTAGCAATTGCCGTGCGGATGTCAAATTGAAATGTCTCATCTCCTCCAGGGGTACCAACAAATCTGTCCGGGACAGTCTGCAACATGTTATACAATGTATCTCTGTATGTTTCTCCCGGTTCCGTGTCAGAAGAAGAAATCATTCATCTCTCTCGTCACACTTTCCTTACTCTGCGACTCTCCAAACACATCAGATATACGAGACACCCGACTGCCGTCTCCTCACCTTCCAGGAGGATTCGTTCCCATGAGCTGTATAGGGTACCAACAAATCTGTCCACGGCTGCACGTCACACGGCTGCACGTCACACGTTTGTTATTCAGATCAGAAACACTTTATAAATGTTTTGCAGAAATAAAACAGAAAACAATCAAATTTAATAGACTCGTAAATATTATGAAACATTTGCAGCTGCGACATTGAGGAAGTCGTCACGTGTCACTGACAGCAGCATATTACACGTGCTATGATGTCATCACGTGGGCTGTAATCACATTGTGCTGTCATATCTTGTATCTGACCTCCGTCCTCCCCTTCAGTCTTCTATCTGACCTGCGTCCTCCCCTTCAGTCTTCTATCTGACCTGCGTCCTCCCCTTCAGTCTTCTATCTGACCTGCGTCCTCCCCTTCAGTCTTCTATCTGACCTGCGTCCTCCCCTTCAGTCTTCTATCTGACCTGCGTCCTCC
>NW_017308413.1:110051-122477 GCF_000935625.1 Nanorana parkeri | reverse complement strand
TCTGACCTCCGTCCTCCACGTCAGTCTTCCATCTGACCTCCGTCCTCCACGTCAGTCTTCCATCTGACCTCCGTCCTCCACGTCAGTCTTCCATCTGACCTCCGTCCTCCACGTCAGTCTTCCATCTGACCTCCGTCCTCCACGTCAGTCTTCCATCTGACCTCCGTCCTCCACGTCAGTCATATATTTGACCTCTATCCTGCTTATATCAGGGCTGAGGGCTCTTGAGGAAAGTACTGAGGCAGGGTGCTGGAAACTGATTAAACTTCTGCTTTACATCTGTAGCCATCTTACAGTACAGCTCACCCCACACTAGTTACTTTCCCAGGCTGCCCCACTTGCCACTCTAAACCCGGAACTCCGGGCTATGGGGTAGCATGCGACCTTCTCCCCTTCCTCCTATGATGCAATGGTCACATCTGATTGGCCAATCACCAGACCGGGGTGTTGTTGCAGAGGGAAGCCGGTCAGTCCGGTGTTCTGTGACACGAGGTTCTCTCTGGAAGAACGGAATCTCTGAGAAAGGATCGGCGGCAGAGGATGCAGACAGTGAAGAGAACCTGTCACCATTTGGGGCAAATTGACGGGTTCACTTTGATAGTTGTCACCTGGCTGGTGCGTGGACAGTTCTGGGTGTTGGGTGTCACCTCTCTATATCTTCATCCTCAGGATTCAGAACCAGTGCATTGTACAATCGGATCTCTCGAAGTCTCGGACATCCATAAAGTGGAAACAACCCGCACAATGAAGCGGTTTTATTGCGTCTGGTAGTGATAGTGTTAAAGGCGCTTCGTTGGATCTGTTGGAGGGTTTCTGGTGACTCGGTGTCACTGACACAAGGACTGATACCGTCATCGTCCCGCGTTGTCACAGGCCCGCATTGTGTGCACATCGGGGGCTCTCTCCGGGGACAATGCATCTATTGTTGGTGTCTGGCCGGCATAACGTCGAATGGAATATAAATCAGATTCGGCTCTGCCGGTCATTTCCTGGGGAACGGGGTAGAGGGGCCGATCGGCCAAAGCGGTACACTCAGCTCGGCTCCCGGTCTCTTCAGGTTTAGGTGGTCCAGAGAAGTCCTAACCCTAACCCCTGCACACACCATAGGACCCGGTGACCCCTGCACACACCATAGGACTCTGGTGACCCCTGCACACACTATAGGAGTCCAGTGAAGTCCGGGACCCCTGCACACACCATAGGACCCGGTGACCCCTGCACACACCATAGGACTCCGGTGACCCCTGCACACACTATAGGAGTCCAGTGACCCCTGCACACACTATAGGAGTCCAGTGACCCCTGCACACACTATAGGAGTCCAGAGAAGTCCTAACCCCTGCACACACCATAGGACTCCGGTGACCCCTGCACACACTATAGGAGTCCAGTGACCCCTGCACACACTATAGGAGTCCAGTGAAGTCCTAACCCCTGCACACACCATAGGACCCGGTGACCCCTGCACACACCATAGGACTCTGGTGACCCCTGCACACACTATAGGAGTCCAGTGAAGTCCGGGACCCCTGCACACACCATAGGACCCGGTGACCCCTGCACACACCATAGGACTCTGGTGACCCCTGCACACACTATAGGAGTCCAGTGACCCCTGCACACACTATAGGAGTCCGGTGAACCCTGCACACACTATAGGAGTCCAGAGAAGTCCTAACCCTAACCCCTGCACACACCATAGGACCCGGTGACCCGTGCACACACCATAGGACTCCGGTGACCCCTGCACACACTATAGGAGTCCAGTGACCCCTGCACACACTATAGAAGTCCAGTGACCCCTGCACACACTATAGAAGTCCGGTGACCCCTGCACCCCTCACCATTGTCCTCACCCCCTCCCGGAGAGTACACACTCCCCGCCTTATACAAACATGACACCAGCCAACTAATCACACTCCCGGGTCACGTGGTCCGCTCCAGCTGTTGCAATGGATCATCGTGTCATGTATCGGAGCCCCGGGTATAGTTTTCAGCCCCTGGGCGGCTCTTCCGCGGAGCTGAGTAATTCGGGCGTCATCCTCCACCTGGATACACCCTCTTCATGACTTTGCCCGGGCAGGTTGAAGGGGCGGGTGTTGCATAGTCAAACAAAGCCTTGGGGCACTCCTCCCCCTCCCTGAGCGGGGATGGTATGGCCGCGTCGGAATGCCCCGGGGGTATGGAGCAGACCAAGTATCGCAGAGGGGGGGTGGGTGTGTTATTCCTGGGACGGTGCGCTGAGTGAAGGGATCGCAGGCTGTAGTTCTGTCTTATCCTTGTCCATGAATGCTTTGCCCAACTTTCTGATTTTCAATGCCTGGCTCTGCTCCACTCAGGTGTCTGAAGACCTCAGCTGGGCACATCTGACCGGGGCAGTGCCAACATGTCTGTGGCTTTCCTAGTGGACATCCCGGAGGAGTACAGGTAAGTCACTTTCCGGCTTTGTTTTTTAATGTAGTCATTACCACCTGTGACATCCACATAAAAAGTGGCCATTCAGTAGTGGGTGGACTGACCTGCTCTTGGCTATGTTCCCACCCACTTCGGGGTCTTCCCAGTCCTTGTGCATCTTCTATAATATAGATATCCAGCAACAAGACTGGAACTCCTTCATAATGGATGGGTCAGGGGTACAGACGTGGCGTGGAGACCTCGCCATCCGTTGGTTGGTTGACCTCTCCTGCCAAAAACAGAAGTAATGGGTATAGGATGGACTGGCCCTTTTAAATTGTATAATTTTATCCAGAACGTCTTTGGGTCATTTTTGGATAAAGTAGAAAAGGGTTCAAGAATTTCTCTGACCATAGAACACCTTTCACCACGATCCCCATACAATGGGGCACCATGGCACGCTGTGCTGGGCACACGTTCTGAAGCCCCCAGAAATGTTTGCACTGAGCTGCCCATGCATAGTGCACATTGTAGAGTTTGTGAGGAGGAAGGTGAGAAGTCTTTATTGCAGAAGAAACTCTGTAACCAAAAGAAGAACCTTCCTGCTTGCAAAGTTTATGTATTTACCTGAATTTCAACTTTAACATGAACCTGTCACTCTGCCCCCCCTGATGGCAGAGCACAGGTTCACTGTAAAGGGCAATGTTTTAAATGCTCAGTGAGATGTGTGGTATAGGGCGGTAGAGGGTGTAGATTGTGACACAGGGTGGCTCAGGGTGGTAGAGGGTGTATAGGGCGGTATATGGTGTAGAGGGTGGCATAGGGCTGTATAGGGGGGCTCAGGGTGGTAGAGGGTGGCATAGGGCTGTATAGGGCGGCTCAGGGTGGTAGAGGGTGGCATAGGGCTGTATAGGGCGGCTCAGGGTGGTAGAGGGTGGCATAGGGCTGTATAGGGCGGCTCAGGGTGGTAGAGGGTGGCATAGGGCTGTATAGGGCGGCTCAGGGTGGTAGAGGGTGGCATAGGGCTGTATAGGGCGGCTCAGGGTGGTAGAGGGTGGCATAGGGCTGTATAGGGCGGCTCAGGGTGGTAGAGGGTGGCATAGGGCTGTATAGGGCGGCTCAGGGTGGTAGAGGGTGGCATAGGGCTGTATAGGGCGGCTCAGGGTGGTAGAGGGTGGCATAGGGCTGTATAGGGCGGCTCAGGGTGGTAGAGGGTGGCATAGGGCTGTATAGGGCGGCTCAGGGTGGTAGAGGGTGGCATAGGGCTGTATAGGGCGGCTCAGGGTGGTAGAGGGTGGCATAGGGCTGTATAGGGCGGCTCAGGGTGGTAGAGGGTGGCATAGGGCTGTATAGGGCGGCTCAGGGTGGTAGAGGGTGGCATAGGGCTGTATAGGGCGGCTCAGGGTGGTAGAGGGTGGCATAGGGCTGTATAGGGCGGCTCAGGGTGGTAGAGGGTGGCATAGGGCTGTATAGGGCGGCTCAGGGTGGTAGAGGGTGGCATAGGGCTGTATAGGGCGGCTCAGGGTGGTAGAGGGTGGCATAGGGCTGTATAGGGCGGCTCAGGGTGGTAGAGGGTGGCATAGGGCTGTATAGGGCGGCTCAGGGTGGTAGAGGGTGGCATAGGGCTGTATAGGGCGGCTCAGGGTGGTAGAGGGTGGCATAGGGCTGTATAGGGCGGCTCAGGGTGGTAGAGGGTGGCATAGGGCTGTATAGGGCGGCTCAGGGTGGTAGAGGGTGGCATAGGGCTGTATAGGGCGGCTCAGGGTGGTAGAGGGTGGCATAGGGCTGTATAGGGCGGCTCAGGGTGGTAGAGGGTGGCATAGGGCTGTATAGGGCGGCTCAGGGTGGTAGAGGGTGGCATAGGGCTGTATAGGGCGGCTCAGGGTGGTAGAGGGTGGCATAGGGCTGTATAGGGCGGCTCAGGGTGGTAGAGGGTGGCATAGGGCTGTATAGGGCGGCTCAGGGTGGTAGAGGGTGGCATAGGGCTGTATAGGGCGGCTCAGGGTGGTAGAGGGTGGCATAGGGCTGTATAGGGCGGCTCAGGGTGGTAGAGGGTGGCATAGGGCTGTATAGGGCGGCTCAGGGTGGTAGAGGGTGGCATAGGGCTGTATAGGGCGGCTCAGGGTGGTAGAGGGTGGCATAGGGCTGTATAGGGCGGCTCAGGGTGGTAGAGGGTGGCATAGGGCTGTATAGGGCGGCTCAGGGTGGTAGAGGGTGGCATAGGGCTGTATAGGGCGGCTCAGGGTGGTAGAGGGTGGCATAGGGCTGTATAGGGCGGCTCAGGGTGGTAGAGGGTGGCATAGGGCTGTATAGGGCGGCTCAGGGTGGTAGAGGGTGGCATAGGGCTGTATAGGGCGGCTCAGGGTGGTAGAGGGTGGCATAGGGCTGTATAGGGCGGCTCAGGGTGGTAGAGGGTGGCATAGGGCTGTATAGGGCGGCTCAGGGTGGTAGAGGGTGGCATAGGGCTGTATAGGGCGGCTCAGGGTGGTAGAGGGTGGCATAGGGCTGTATAGGGCGGCTCAGGGTGGTAGAGGGTGGCATAGGGCTGTATAGGGCGGCTCAGGGTGGTAGAGGGTGGCATAGGGCTGTATAGGGCGGCTCAGGGTGGTAGAGGGTGGCATAGGGCTGTATAGGGCGGCTCAGGGTGGTAGAGGGTGGCATAGGGCTGTATAGGGGGGCTCAGGGTGGTAGAGGGCAGGATACGTTTAGAAACAACAATTTTACCAGCAAAGTGTCCCTAGAATTGATTTTCAGAGCATTGCCCCCAGTCTATGTGTGTCCTCCTCCTCCTCCTGACATGGTCTGCCCTGTGTTCTGACCCCCTCCAGCCCCAGCGATGATCGTGATGTACACAGTTCCTTCTGCAGTGTTATTGAAGATGCAGAACAGGACGCCTTGCTGGAGCTGCAGGAACGTAATGCCCATGCAGGTAGGTCACCCTGACGTCTACATCCCTGTACAGGACTTTGGTCTAAGTAAAGATCGGGATATTGTTTAAAGTGAGGAAGCGATGAGGCCATTGAACCCGAGCTGTTGCAACATCCTTCCTTGCATTGGAGAAGAGATCATACACGGCGGGGGGTAAATAAACCCTCACAATGAAATGTTCCTCTTTGCTCCCTTTTGGTCTGTTGAATATACTACCGGAAGTGTTTTTTGTTACATCTCTTCAATAAGGAAGAAAATACCTCTCATTATCTGATAACTGTGCCGCCCTCTTGTCAGTTACTCCCAGTTCTCTCGGTGGACTACAGAACACCTCCCACCAAGGTTGTGGGGATGCAAGTCTGATGTACCAGCCAGAGCTTTCCTATTAGCAAATCTCACACTTCCTGCTGATTTGGAGATCTCTGCTAGGAGGGGCTTGTTGAAACCTCTGCGGAGAGACCGCTGCTTTTACACAGAGAGCAAGGGTCCGTCTTTGCATGGTTCCATCGAGTCGCTGAGATTTCCCCTATAGCGGCCGTTCTACAAATGTCTATATGTGATACTGTCACAAGATATGGAAGAGCCAGAAATGTGACAACCAAATCCCGATACAAATTAAAGGACAACACCGCGTTCATTGGAACCTATAACTTTACTTTCACTTTGACATATTTAGGGTGTGCAGGTGAAGGAAGTATTTGTCTGACGTGTATTCCTTGTGTTGTGCAAGATTAGGATCAAATTTCACTAAATCCCGAAACTGATTCACAGCAGAAAGATCTGAACTATCCGGATTTCTGTTCTCAGGCAGTTGTATCGTATTGAGGTTTTGTTATGCAGCACTTTGCAGAGAACACTTAACCATTTATCTGAGATACTGCCACATACTGATACTAGAGGCGCATATAACCTGCCACATACTGATACTAGAGCCGCATATAACCTGCTACATACTGATACTAGAGCCGCATATAACCTGCTACATACTGACACTGGAGGCGCATATAACCTGCTACATACTCATACTGGAGGCGCAAATAACCTGCTACATACTGATACTGGAGGCGCATATAACCTGCTGCATACTGATACTCGAGGCGCATATAACCTGCCACATACTGATACTAGATCCGCATATAACCTGCTACATACTGACACTGGAGGCGCATATAACCTGCTACATACTCATACTGGAGGCGCAAATAACCTGCTACATACTGATACTGGAGCCTCATATAACCTGCTACATACTGATACTAGAGCCGCATATAACCTGCTACATACTGATACTAGAGCCGCATATAACCTGCTACATACTGATACTAGAGCCGCATATAACCTGCTACATACTGATACTAGAGCCGCATATAACCTGCTACATACTGATACTAGAGCCGCATATAACCTGCTACATACTGATACTAGAGCCGCATATAACCTGCTACATACTGATACTAGAGCCTCATATAACCTGCTACATACTGATACTAGAGGCACATATAACCTGCTACATACTGATACTGTAGGCGCAAATAACCTGCTACATACTGATACTGGAGCCTCATATAACCTGCTACATACTGATACTGGAGCCTCGTATAACCTGTTACATACTGATACTTGAGGCGCATATAACCTGCCACATACTGATACTAGAGCATCATATAACCTGCCACATACTGATACTAGAGCCTCATATAACCTGCTACATACTGATACTGGAGCCTCATATAACCTGCTACATACTGATACTGGAGCCTCATATAACCTGCCACATACTGATACTAGAGCCTCATATAACATGCCACATACTGATACTGGAGCTTCATATAACCTGCTACATACTGATACTGGAGCCTCATATAACCTGCTACATACTGATACTGGAGCCTCATATAACCTGCTACATACTGATACTAGAGCCTCATATAACCTGCTACATACTGATACTAGAGGCACATATAACCTGCTACATACTGATACTGTAGGCGCAAATAACCTGCTACATACTGATACTGGAGCCTCATATAACCTGCTACATACTGATACTGGAGCCTCGTATAACCTGTTACATACTGATACTTGAGGCGCATATAACCTGCCACATACTGATACTAGAGCATCATATAACCTGCCACATACTGATACTAGAGCCTCATATAACCTGCTACATACTGATACTAGAGCCTCATATAACCTGCTACATACTGATACTGGAGCCTCATATAACATGCCACATACTGATACTGGAGCCTCATATAACCTGCCACATACTGATACTAGAGCCTCATATAACATGCCACATACTGATACTGGAGCCTCATATACTCTGCCACATACTGATACTAGAGCCTCATATAACATGCCACATACTGATACTGGAGCCTCATATACTCTGCCACATACTGATACTAGAGCCTCATATAACATGCCACATACTGATACTGGAGCTTTGACGTTCATGTGCGCAGCGAAAGCCGGCCGGTCTAATAAGAAAGGCCGCATTAGTGTTCCACTTGATGACTGCACTGGGATCCCGTCATTCAGATTTGTATTCACAGTATAGTAGGAAACAAAATGTCTAGAAGGGTAAATATTAAAGGAGAACTATGAGGGGGAGGGGGGTGCTTGTCACTCACCTCATAGTTCTAGCCGACCTGTGACAATGAGACTGTCACAGGTCGGCTCAGTAGATCAGGAGGTGAGCGAACACATACGGGCGTTCGCTCACTTCTCGATCCTGTCACGGCTCTCTGCAGTGACAGGGGAGGGACGGGATTCCCCCCTCCCCGCTCCGATCCACCAGCGCTGATTGGAGGAACGGACGGGGGAGGGGGCGGGTACAGCTGGCTCTGCCTCTAGATAGGCGGAGCCAGCTGTCACTCACGCAGCTGGGCGGATCCAGACATAATTGTCGGGATCCGCTTCAGCTGCGGCGTCTCAGTATACCAGCTCGCGGTATACTGAGCCTAGGGTGACGGGAGGACGCTAGTTTGTGTCCTCCCGTTACCCTAAGGAGAACTATGGGGGAAAAGCCCCGACCCCATAGTTCCGCTTTAAATATCTAGGAGGGATTCTTTATATTTACCAGACAAAAAATAAACAAAACGGATTAGTATCAAAATATTCCCCTGACTGATAAATAAAGCAAACGTGTATGAAAAACGCGATACATTCCCTTTCATAACCTAAATAAATAAATAAAAGTGAGACATTCTATGACAGAAATAAATAATAATCCGGAGCCGAGTGTTCACCATTTCTGGTGGTGACAGCTCCAGGTCAGCAGAGGCCGAGATTCTAAGTGAAAGCGGTTATTATAAAATATTTATCTGTAGGTATGAAGCTCGTTACTCTAATGGATGGAACTCTAATCTATAATCACTTAAAGCCGAAATCCGGGCAGGAGGAATGTTTCAGATATATAATTAATGGCGGGGAATGTGGGCGGCCTCCATCGTCCCCAAAACGAGATTCTTCTCTCACTGGACTAAGAGCTCTTCGGAGATGTAGTTCTGGAGGGCGTGTGCCTACGTCAATAGCAACTGAGCTCCCTGGAGCTGCCTCTGCGAGAATTTGGGTGATGTCACAGGGAAGTCACAAAAGCTGTTTCTCGCTACAGGAACGTGATCTGGAGAGGGAGGTTTGGTTTCATTTTGGTAGTTCTGGAACATAAACTCTTTAAAGGAGAACTATGAGGTGAATGATTTCCACTCCTCCTCATAGTTCCAGCCGACCTGTGACAATGAGACTGTCACAGGTCGGCTCAGTAGATCGGGAAGTGAGAGAACACATACCGTCGCTCGCTCACTTCTCGATCCTGTCCCTGCAGAGAGCCTTGACTTTCACTCACGGCTCCCTGCAGGGATTCCTCCCCGCTCCGATCCTCCAGCGCTGACTCGCGGAATGGACGGGGGAGGGGGCGGGCACAGCTGGCTCTGCCTCTAGATAGGCAGAGCCAGCTGTCACTCACGCAGCTGGGTGGATCTCGACAGTAATGTCGTGATCTGGCCCGGCTGTGGCGGTCTCAGTATACCGCGACCTGTAGCTCGCTATATACTGAGCTTTGGGTGACGGGAGGACGCTAGTTTGTGTCCTCCCGTCACCCTGAGGAGAACTATGGGGAAAAGCACTGACCCCATAGTTCTCCTTTAAGACCGCCCAATCAAAAGGAGGCTACAAAAACAGGACTGAAAAATAGTTGGGTGAAGGATGACCACGCTGCCAGATGAAAGATGATGGGATGGTTGGAGGAGGGCAGACGTAGAGATAGAGAATGAGATAAAGGATAGATGTGAGAAATGGGATGGACGGGGTGGGATGAGAATACCAATGGGGCAGATGATGGAAGATCGGGGCAGATCGCTTTTGTTTCTTTATGGGATGTCGTGGCCAATTTCAAACCAACCTTCCCATCCATGGTAAGAGGGCATCTTTGTACTAAAATCCCTACAAGGGTTCCCCCAACCCCTCTCCTATCGAGTTTGGCTCCCCCATTAACGCTATAGAGCCTGTAGATCCTACACTGCAGCACAGACGCAAGAAAATGGATGTGAACCCTGCCTGGCACATCGGGTAAAGCGGGTCCGCACTGCGTCTGAGGCCTGTGTTTGGGTACAATAGATAGGAAGATGGGGGAACCGGCACAGGAGTACGACCTATACTTCAACCCGCCCAATGTTTGGTGGTCAGTAGTTTGTATGATGCGTGCTCATGATGTTGTGTTTCACTCTTCTATCCTCCTAACAGGCCACAGATCTCAGAGACATGATGACCGCAACGTGGCCACCATGAGAATCCTTGCCGACATGCCAAGTCGCACAATAGGTGGGTACAATGAGTCCTATACGATACAGCGCTGGACCAATGTATATAGAATTTCCGGAGCCAGTCTGGCCAACTGAGGAGCTTCATTGACATCAACCAGATGAAACCTCAAAAGTTAGGCACCGGCTGTTATTTTTAAGGAGCATTGACTACCCGGCTCCCGGGATCAACTCTTCTGTATGCATGCCTGTTCCCCCGGGGGGACGAGAAGGAACGGAGACTTGTGCTGGGATAATACAAGCTCATGGTTTGCTCTGAAGCATAGGGAGCTACTCTGGCTGAAAGGTATAGGAGATGAAGAAGAGCCACACTAATAATTGGGAGTCCGATTTACGTTTGAACGGTCACCCTTCATCGGGGCCCAGTTGTCACAGTGAGGGTAAATGACTCAAAAGGGTTACATTGTTGGAATCCAATGTATACATTTGGAAGGTTATAACTAGGGAGGCACCGATACCGATACTAGTATCGGTGTCGATACCGAGTATTTGGGTGAGTACTCGTACTCGCCCAAATGCTCCGATACCTAGCACGAGTACTTCCTGTGTCAGGAAGCCGGGCAGCGCATCATTACAGGCTGCCCGGTTTCCTGATTGGCCAGGAAATGACTCCATACTCTCTCGTCATGTGATGAGAGAGCATGGAGGCGACTTTCCGGCCAATCAGGAAGCCGGGTAGCGTGCAATGACGCGCTGCCCGATTGATCAGGAGGCTAGCAAATCCGGAAGGCAGGCGCCGTGTAATAACGCAGCGCCCGGCATTCTGATTGGCCGGGAAGCCGGCGTCATGCTCCCTCGTCATCTCATGAATCATAATATTAAGAAAGTGACCTTGAAGCATTAGTTTGTATTGCTTTAGAAAAAATGTGACCTGTCCCTTTAAGAAAAAGTATCGGTAATTGGTATCTGTGAGTACTTGATCAAAAGTATCGGTACTCGTACTCGGTCTTAAAAAAGTGGTATCGGTGCATCCCTAGTTATAACAGAAGGAAAGAAGAGTTCCTCAGCAGTTTGCTGCAACCAGCTACTGAAGCCTGAGGCCTCCTACGTTGATTCTTGGGCCCTGGTGAAGGGAGGCTGTTCAACCTTCAAACACACGTTGTCCTTCTTTGTTGGGCTTTTATGGTTTAGTTACATATATCTGGATTCTGATTTCTTCTTCTTCTTTTATACCCTTTTATATTTCAATCAGAACGATCTCTAGATGCCTTCCATGTATGAGAGCTGCCTGACCAGTAAACTCTAAGCCAGGGGTAGGTAAACTCCGGCCCGCCAGCTGCAGTGGAACTACAAATTCTATTAGACATTGCTAGACTCTGACAGCCACGGGCATGACTCCCAGAGGCAGATGCATGATGGGATTTGTAGGATCATCACAGCTGGAGGCTGTCTACCCCTGATGTACATACTTATACATTATGACACACTTACCTCTCTGTGTGCTCTCATCCAAAACCGCTCCGAGCTCCACTCCGCCTCTGCTGGTGCCATATTATCTTCCTCTTCTTCCAGATCCATCGCCTTCTTCTTTGCCCATTGGGAAGGCCTTCAGTAGTTTCACCGCAGCCGGAGGGCTAGAGATTCTCTGTCCCTGCCCTTAACCATTCCACATGAGTGAAGGTCTGAATGGTTGCTCCAATTTGCAGTGGAATGAATATTCGGATTTTCTTGGGAGGCCGCGCGCCCTGCGGGGTTCCCTACTCACCACTTTGTTTCCTTCTTTCTTCATCCGTACATCACACCGCAGGACGCTGCAAGGGAGCCATGCTGTCCGAGTATTGTAACCGCACGGTCAGGAGGAGGCAGTCGAAGAAGCGGCCATCACTGTACACCATGGATCGCAGTGCCAGACCCAGCCTGCGGCAGAGGGACGAGGTGGCAGAGGGAGAAGAGGGTAAGGTTCTCCTATAGACAAGGGACTCTTTCCTTAGTGTTATGTATGCAGTATAATAATAGAGTGTAACGTGTGTGTGACTCCTCACCCTGAACTTCTCTTATTTGGTCCCCTTTGCTCTGTTAATTATAACGAAATGTTTTTATTAGTATATCTGTTCAAGCGGTGAAAAAATATACCGTATTTGCCGGCGTATAAGACGGGTTTTTAGCCTTAAAAACATCCCCCGAAAATTGGGGGTCGTCTTATACGCCGGATATGCAATATCGCTGGATGTGCGGTTATACTGTATGTAGGGTAGCTTCGGCGACATACAGTATACCGCGCTGAGCCAATCACGGCGAGTGATGCATTCTATTAATGAATACAAAGCCTGCCGAGATT
>NW_017308413.1:109228-109973 GCF_000935625.1 Nanorana parkeri | reverse complement strand
GCGCTGAGCCAATCACGGCGAGCGATGCATTCTATTAATGAATACAAAGCGTGCCGAGATTGGCTCAGCGCGGTATACTGTATGTCGCCGAAGCTACCGTACATACAGTATAACGGCACATCCAGCGGGCTGACAGATTAGCCTCCCTGGCGGTCTGATTATTATTATTTTTTCCTTTTTTTGTTCTATTTTTTATTTTTTTTACTTTTAAAATTCCCGCTGGATCCGCCCCCTGCGAAGCGGACGCTCGCAAGGGACGGAAGACGGAGGACACAGCGGGGATCGTGGACAAGGGAAGAGACTGTAATCCCGAGTGTGGTACTGAAAATTAACCGCCGAGCCACACTCGGGAATACCGCCAAGGAGGTTAGTGGGCGCATTTAAACATTATTTTGGGCTGTACTCGTCTTATACGACCAGTGCAGCCCAAAACCTATGTTTTAACAGAAAAATTAGGGGGTCGCCTTATACGCCCAGTCGGCTTATACGCCGGCAAATACGGTACCTATTGATCCTGCCAGTAATCTTGTCAGATGACGACTTCCTGTGTTCTCTGGCTGTGCTCACTGTTATCAGTTACATTGGGGAACTCGGCCTTGGGGCAGCAAAGAGAGTAAATCCGGCCCTGATCACAGTGCACGCTGCTCCGGTGTTTCTTTTCTAAGTTACCCCCCACTAGGTTTCCCAACACAACCCGGATATGTAGAAAGCAGTGAGGGTGGCACACTAAAGGTGGTTGGGAATA
>NW_017308413.1:107596-108437 GCF_000935625.1 Nanorana parkeri | reverse complement strand
TAATACTGTATGTACGGAAGCTTCGGCTACATACAATATACCGCGCTGAGCCAATCACGGCGAGCGATGCATTCTATTAATGAATACAAAGCGTGCCGAGATTGGCTCAGCGCGGTATACTGTATGTCGCCGAAGCTACCGTACATACAGTATAACGGCACATCCAGCGGGCTGACAGATTAGCCTCCCTGGCGGTCTGATTATTATTATTTTTTCCTTTTTTTGTTCTATTTTTTATTTTTTTTACTTTTAAAATTCCCGCTGGATCCGCCCCCTGCGAAGCGGACGCTCGCAAGGGACGGAAGACGGAGGACACAGCGGGGATCGTGGACAAGGTAAGAGACTGTAATCCCGAGTGTGGTACTGAAAATTAACCGCCGAGCCACACTCGGGAATACCGCCAAGGAGGTTAGTGGGCGCATTTAAACATTATTTTGGGCTGTACTCGTCTTATACGACCAGTGCAGCCCAAAACCTATGTTTTAACAGAAAAATTAGGGGGTCGCCTTATACGCCCAGTCGGCTTATACGCCGGCAAATACGGTACCTATTGATCCTGCCAGTAATCTTGTCAGATGACGACTTCCTGTGTTCTCTGGCTGTGCTCACTGTTATCAGTTACATTGGGGAACTCGGCCTTGGGGCAGCAAAGAGAGTAAATCCGGCCCTGATCACAGTGCACGCTGCTCCGGTGTTTCTTTTCTAAGTTACCCCCCACTAGGTTTCCCAACACAACCCGGATATGTAGAAAGCAGTGAGGGTGGCACACTAAAGGTGGTTGGGAATAAAAGAGCCAACGCGTTCCAGGGCTTTACACCCCCCCCCCCCCCCCCCCCACAGC
>NW_017308413.1:103913-106236 GCF_000935625.1 Nanorana parkeri | reverse complement strand
CCCCCCTTCACAGCGCCTTGAGTATTATGTACATTGCCTGACATTCTGTGCTACCCACAATAGTTACAGTGAGACCTACAGACCCTTTCACATCTATTTAAGTCCAGGCATTGGTGACGTTACATAACACTCGAGCCCTGATGAAGTGTGGGCACCCCCGAAGCAACTCCTTGTAACATCCGGGGACACGTTGTCACTAACGTTCGGAAGTCCTTTTCCTTTCTTTTAAGTTTTTATGAACTCTTGCAGCCAGATGGACTCCGTTTACCACAAAGTGTAGCCTCGTGTTACACAGTTTTCTTATGTGCAACCTCCCACTCTAGCTCCAGTGTATGGGTCAGACCCCACAGAGGGTGTTTTGTTGGAAGCAATATCCATCTTATGTCTGTACCGCATCTTCTTCCTCCATAGAGCATCAAAGGCTGCTGGTGTTGGAGCTGCAGAAGACGTCGGGCGCCCAGAGGACTCGCCTGCTGAAGAGTTTCCCTTTAAGTCTCAATGTGAAAAGGCAGTTGAGGTAATGAGCCCTCCGTACCGGAGACGTTGGCGCGCCATGTGAAGCAGCACCCGGTGGGGGTTTCATGTTTCCGAAATCTGATTTTTGATTGGTTACCGTTCCCTTTCCTGATATCCCAAAGCACCAGACATTCTGTGTAGGCTGTGTATGATCAACGACTGTTGAGTTCAAATCTCAGCCGCATAGACGGTCCATTGTTTGTAGTCAGTCAGTCCTGACTGGTAGACTTGTATTGGGGAAGGGGAGCAGCGCAGCACTGCAAAGCTTGAAGCTAAGCCCACCAGACCGTTCATTCCAACAAAAAAATTCCCATCAGATTGGAGTGATGTCATCCCTTAAATGTGCCCCTCAACCAACCTTGAGTGGCAGCTACCTGCCTCAATACTTACCCTCAGCCCCTCTTTCGAGTTCACTGTGAGGTCCTGCCCCCCTCCACCTAAGCCCCAGCGGTATGTGCAGCTCGGCCCATTAATTACCATGGCCGGTCCGCTCATGGTGGCTCCCAGTCATCTACAGGAGTATGGCTGCCACCACAGGAATGTACGGGCAGGACAGCAGGAGCTGGATGTGGCCGGGACTTCTTTTTGCAAAGCTTAGCCATGCCAGACAGGGGTCCTCTGGAGGGGAGGCTGAGGGTAAGTATTTTGGTAGGTCGCTGCCACTCGGGTAAGGAGGGGGTCACAAAGGGCCACATCACTTATTCAGGTCGGCTTTGAACACTTTTCTGCTTTGCCTGAAGTTCTCCCCGCCAACATCTGCAATGGAGGTTCCACTTCTGGAGTCCTCGAGTCATCAGGTTCTCATCTGTGATGTCATTGTGTGTGCGGCGGCGGCTTGCTCCTAAATCCATCAGCTGTTCAATGTATTTGGGTTTTTATTTCAGGTACTTGACCTTAGACGACAGTTTCATTCGGAAGAGGAGCAGTGCCAGCCCTTGCTGCAGCAGCGTCGCAGACGGCATCGGCATGGTGAGATTGCAGTGTGGGTTCCGGCGGCAACGCAAATGAACCTCGCGGCACGCAGCCATTGGGGGCGCAGAGCTCCGTGCAGTTTGCTGTGAGTGAGAGGGGGAGCATGGCGGAAACCGGCTGCGGGTGGGATCGTTGGATGCGCAGTAATCAGACAAATCGATTTAAGTCTTTGGAATCTCGCCAATAGGAATGAGGTTCAGGTTTGCCGCCATCTTGGGTTCATGGCGAATCCTTTGGGGTTCCCGAATCGCGACCTTTCGGCCAAAACGTTTGCCGGTTCTGAGAAATGGGTCACAACCTATAACGGAGCGAGGTCCAGGTCAGCTGAGTCACAGCCAATTATTTGAGGGACTGGATAACTCCACCCCCTTCTATTAAAGGATGGGCTGACGGCTGTATAAATGAGAGGCTCTGGGCTCTCCGGTTCTCGGTGTCCAGTATTGGCGATGGCGGTCTCATTTATAAAGCTAAATCTCTTCGGCGCGGTTGTTCCCATACAACATAAGAACCCCCAAACTGGAGGGGAGGCCTTGTGAAAGTCAGGGGCAGCAGTGGGCGTTTGTTTGTTGTGCATCCCCATTGATTTCGGGAAAAGGGGCTCATGTAGCAAAATCTGCTACATGCGTTCCGTGTTTTTTCGAGCACGCTTTAATGCGCGCGAACATACTGGACAGTAACATTTTTATGGCCGCATTTGGAGTGCACGTTGACGCGTTTGGTGAATGTGCGTCAAACGCGCATTTTTGTTCTGTTTGCCGCATGTTCATGGAACAGGAGGGTGCCGACGGGGAAGTTTTGGGGGGATATAGAAGATTATTGGTGGTTACCCCTTTTT
>NW_017308413.1:101945-103782 GCF_000935625.1 Nanorana parkeri | reverse complement strand
TTTTTTTTTGGTCACTTCTCCTCCAGGCCACGCACAAGTGTTGGCTGTCCTTCCTGTCTATGCTGTTCGCCCTGCGGCCCTGGCACGTGGCCCTCAAGCAGATCGGAGGGCGTTTCGGCTCCAGCGTCCTCTCCTACTTCCTCTTCCTGAAGACTCTCCTGGGGTTTAATATCTTCATGAGCCTCTTGTGCCTCCTGTTCATCGTCACCCCCCAGGCCGTGCATCCGCACGACGCCCCGAACCCTCGTTCCTTCACCAGCCTGGAGTTCCTGACGGGGGCGGTAAGTCGGCCGACCAGGAAACGCGCGGCACCCGCAAATTTTAACATTTTACAGAAGGACGGAATCGGCAAGAGGATGCTCGTTATGTAAAGAGCTTTCCTGCTCACCAATCCTAATGAAGAACTCTGGGAATATAAAAACACCTTGCGGTGAGGCTCTCCCTGGCACTGCGAGGGTTAAGTGCTTATTTTAGTCTAGGGGGCAGATATAGTCACCTGTTCCTCAATCCCAGCTGGCTGCAAGACCAGTCTCCGCAGCCTCTTTTTCCCCTGAGCTCCAGCGGTCTAAGGACCCGTGACATCTTACGCAGGTCCTTTTGCATTAGACCTGAGGACACCGAGGGACATTCCACACAAGGACTGGAGGGGGATAGAGGTGAGTGCCATCAGCCACAGGGCCGAGGATCAGGTGCGTATATCTGCTTTATTTATGTCCCCCTAGATGAGCACATAGCCTTTGCATTGCCAGGGTAGCCGTACGGCAAGGGTTAGATTTCTTAATTTGCTGGAGTTCCAAATTGATCTTAAATTTTAATATTTAAAGCGCCAATTGTTTGTTTGTTTCAGATATTTGAACGGCGAATGCCAA
This sequence comes from Nanorana parkeri, assembly GCF_000935625.1. NCBI lineage: Eukaryota > Metazoa > Chordata > Amphibia > Anura > Dicroglossidae > Nanorana > Nanorana parkeri. The sequence continues at coordinate 102,913 of NW_017308413.1, read as the reverse complement.
TAAGAGTCTTTTTTTAAAATACTTTTAGGGTTATTTCTCGGACACGGTGATGTATTACGGCTATTACAGCAACGTCACCCTGAACGAAGGCTGTTCTCCCGAGTACAACGCGTCCGCCTGTCCCGCCGTCAAGCCTGCCTGGCTTCCCTATCACATGCCATTGGCGTTCCTGTTCACTGTAGGACTCGTCTTCCTCAGCACCTGCATCATTTTGGTGTACAGGTAAGAAACTTTCATGAGGCATTTATCAAAACTGGAGCAGACAAAAATCTGGAGCCGTTGCCCGGGGCAGCCAATCAGCTCCTCTCTTCGGTTTGTTCAGTTCAGATTAAAAAATGAGAGAGAGAAGCTGACTGGTTGCCACGGGCAACTGCTCCAGATTCCTTCCTTTTAGAGGCATACCTACAAAACAAAATTGCACCCCTGGCGTCCCGCCCAGCTCCTGGTGATGTCACCGGTTGTCAGGAGTTGGGCAGAAAGCCAGCCAGAGCGTCCCGGGTTGCTGAGAACCGGTCGGGGAGATGTGTATGGCACTTACACTATCTCCCCACCCAGCTCTCGGCAAGCTGGGACGCTCTGGCCGTCGTCCTGCTCAGCTCCTGGCAACCAGTGACATCATCAGGGTGGCTGTGTGCCTTGTGATCGCTGTGAACCAATCACAGCGATCACAAGTAGCGAACACTGGCTGTCATCAGCAGCCAGCCCTCCCCTTTCTATCACAGCGGCTCTGTCTGTGTGAGAGGGAGGAGGACATTTTGGGTACGATCACTGTGTTAAATAGCACCCCAAAAAAATCTCTACCAGTCCCAAAAAATGATGTAAAATGAATGTTGGTTATGCTATGACATGACCGAGTAATAGTCAGCCAAACTAAGACAGCACTGAAAACTGACTCATGGCCTGGAAAGGAAGAGGATGTAACATACTGGTATTGAGCTGGTTAATATAACAGACAGGGCCATAGCAAA
>NW_017308413.1:99674-101593 GCF_000935625.1 Nanorana parkeri | reverse complement strand
CAGCTGGCTACGGCTCTGATAACAGGGGAAGTGCTGCAATCCATAACCGCCAATCGGAATCCATCGTTCACTAGACTGGCTCCGCTGCGTGCTCGTGGTGTATTGCTGCTCTCTGCATCGCCTTGCTAGATAACCTTGACGCCTCCCCATTGTCCTTTGTCACCTTCCAGGATGTCGTGTTCATTTGGTGAGAGTTTTAGGGTCGGCTTCTTCTCCGGAGCCGTGGCTCTGAAAGTGTTCGGTTCTTGGGACTTCAAAGTGAACCGGATCCGATGTGTGCACAGGCAGAAGGAGAACATTTACATGCAGCTGAAGGTGAGTCCACATTTGTCAATGACTTTGCTAGATGAAACATCTCCCACTCTCTGGTCCCCATGGGTAGCCTAATCTCAGCCTAACCCTAGAGCCTTGGGCGTATAGATCAGAGAAGATGGTCGGGTTGACCCACAAACACACATTCCCATCTTCAATCTTCAGACTCTGTAACTTTCCACTACGACATAGGCCTCCACCCCTCTGAGCCATACCAAAGAACACCAATAGACTTCCATAGACCTTCTCCATTTTGACTCTCTAAGACAAATATTGCCATTGTTTTGGCACCTCGCAAGGTTCCTTCCTCTAGACGATGCAGTCGTCCTGTAGAGTGATCCTTCCTCATTGTAGCGTTTTAAGGAAGGGACATGGTGAGACTCCAAAGCGTTGGTAATATTTGTCTTGGGGGATGTTGGAGAAATAAACACATATTCTTCTTTCACTTCATGGTGAGACATCTTAGAGAAGAGGCTTTGTTGGCCCTAATTCCACATGGCACCAATGGCGGAGTATATATGTATGTTCCTGCTCCTTTGTATGTTCAGTATTGTTCAGTAAAAACTATTGAACAAGAAAACTGTTGTACGGTTGGCCATATGAACTAGAATTACTGCGGCATCCATCTCCGGTTGGCCATACGAACTAGAATTACTATGGCATCCATCAACGGTTGGCCATGTGAACTAGAATTACTATGGCATCCATCTACGGTTGGCCATGTGAACTAGAATTACTATGGCATCCATCTACGGTTGGCCGTATGTTCTAGAATTACTATGGCATCCATCTACGGTTGGCCGTATGTTCTAGAATTACTATGGCATCCATCTACGGTTGGCCGTATGTTCTAGAATTACTATGGCATCCATCTACGGTTGGCCATGTGAACTAGAATTGCTATGGCATCCATCTACGGTTGGTCGTATGAACTAGAATTATTATGGCATCCATCTACGGTTGGCCATGTGAACTAGAATTACTATGGCATCCATCTACGGTTGGTCGTATGAACTAGAATTACTATGGCATCCATCTACGGTTGGCCATGTGAACTAGAATTGCTATGGCATCCATCTACGGTTGGTCGTATGAACTAGAATTATTATGGCATCCATCTACGGTTGGCCATGTGAACTAGAATTACTATGGCATCCATCTACGGTTGGTCGTATGAACTAGAATTGCTATGGCATCCATCTACGGTTGGCCGTATGAACTAGAATTACTATGGCATCCATCTACGGTTGGCCGTATGTTCTAGAATTACTATGGCATCCATCTACGGTTGGCCATGTGAACTAGAATTGCTATGGCATCCATCTACGGTTGGTCGTATGAACTAGAATTACTATGGCATCCATCTACGGTTGGCCGTATGTTCTAGAATTACTATGGCATCCATCTACGGTTGGCCATGTGAACTAGAATTACTATGGCATCCATCTACAGTTGGTCGTATGAACTAGAATTACTATGTCATCCATCTACAGTTGGCCATGTGAACTAGAATTGCTATGGCATCCATCTACGGTTGGTCGTATGAACTAGAATTACTATGGCATCCATCTACGGTTGGCCATGTGAACTAGAATTACTATGGCATC
>NW_017308413.1:92797-98413 GCF_000935625.1 Nanorana parkeri | reverse complement strand
CAGCTGGCTACGGCTCTGATAACAGGGGAAGTGCTGCAATCCATAACCGCCAATCGGAATCCATCGTTCACTAGACTGGCTCCGCTGCGTGCTCGTGGTGTATTGCTGCTCTCTGCATCGCCTTGCTAGATAACCTTGACGCCTCCCCATTGTCCTTTGTCACCTTCCAGGATGTCGTGTTCATTTGGTGAGAGTTTTAGGGTCGGCTTCTTCTCCGGAGCCGTGGCTCTGAAAGTGTTCGGTTCTTGGGACTTCAAAGTGAACCGGATCCGATGTGTGCACAGGCAGAAGGAGAACATTTACATGCAGCTGAAGGTGAGTCCACATTTGTCAATGACTTTGCTAGATGAAACATCTCCCACTCTCTGGTCCCCATGGGTAGCCTAATCTCAGCCTAACCCTAGAGCCTTGGGCGTATAGATCAGAGAAGATGGTCGGGTTGACCCACAAACACACATTCCCATCTTCAATCTTCAGACTCTGTAACTTTCCACTACGACATAGGCCTCCACCCCTCTGAGCCATACCAAAGAACACCAATAGACTTCCATAGACCTTCTCCATTTTGACTCTCTAAGACAAATATTGCCATTGTTTTGGCACCTCGCAAGGTTCCTTCCTCTAGACGATGCAGTCGTCCTGTAGAGTGATCCTTCCTCATTGTAGCGTTTTAAGGAAGGGACATGGTGAGACTCCAAAGCGTTGGTAATATTTGTCTTGGGGGATGTTGGAGAAATAAACACATATTCTTCTTTCACTTCATGGTGAGACATCTTAGAGAAGAGGCTTTGTTGGCCCTAATTCCACATGGCACCAATGGCGGAGTATATATGTATGTTCCTGCTCCTTTGTATGTTCAGTATTGTTCAGTAAAAACTATTGAACAAGAAAACTGTTGTACGGTTGGCCATATGAACTAGAATTACTGCGGCATCCATCTCCGGTTGGCCATACGAACTAGAATTACTATGGCATCCATCAACGGTTGGCCGTATGAACTAGAATTACTATGGCATCCATCTACGGTTGGCCATGTGAACTAGAATTGCTATGGCATCCATCTACGGTTGGTCGTATGAACTAGAATTACTATGGCATCCATCTACGGTTGGCCGTATGTTCTAGAATTACTATGGCATCCATCTACGGTTGGCCGTATGTTCTAGAATTACTATGGCATCCATCTACGGTTGGCCATGTGAACTAGAATTGCTATGGCATCCATCTACGGTTGGTCGTATGAACTAGAATTACTATGGCATCCATCTACGGTTGGCCGTATGTTCTAGAATTACTATGGCATCCATCTACGGTTGGCCGTATGTTCTAGAATTACTATGGCATCCATCTACGGTTGGCCATGTGAACTAGAATTACTATGGCATCCATCTACAGTTGGTCGTATGAACTAGAATTACTATGGCATCCATATACGGTTGGCCATGTGAACTAGAATTGCTATGGCATCCATCTACGGTTGGCCGTATGAACTAGAATTACTATGGCATCCATCTACGGTTGGCCGTATGAACTAGAATTACTATGGCATCCATCTACGGTTGGCCATGTGAACTAGAATTACTATGGCATCCATCTACGGTTGGTCGTATGAACTAGAATTACTATGGCATCCATCTACGGTTGGCCGTATGTTCTAGAATTACTATGGCATCCATCTACGGTTGGCCATGTGAACTAGAATTACTATGGCATCCATCTACAGTTGGTCGTATGAACTAGAATTACTATGTCATCCATCTACAGTTGGCCATGTGAACTAGAATTGCTATGGCATCCATCTACGGTTGGTCGTATGAACTAGAATTACTATGGCATCCATCTACGGTTGGCCATGTGAACTAGAATTACTATGGCATCAATCTACGGTTGGCCATGTGAACTAGAATTACTATGGCATCCATCTACGGTTGGTCGTATGAACTAGAATTACTATGGCATCCATCTACGGTTGGCCATGTGAACTAGGCTTGCTACGGCATCTATCGTTGGTCTGCTTTCATTCTCGGCTTTATTGGGTGTTCTTTGCAGGAGCTGCTGAGCGAGCTGATGTGCGAGCGCCGTCCTGATCTCAGGAAGAAGATGCAAACCATCTGCATTCACGTCTTCTCCTGGACTCTGTGCATGGCCAGCTGGTTGGGCTCCGCCGTGGCCGTCTACGTCCTTTCAGAGTATCTGCACAAGGTACGTTCTTGGTGGACTCTGCTTTCACTAGCCCAGGGACTTGTGTTGCTTGGGGCCGCTCTGGATCTGAATGGATCCTCCCCCCGGGGTCAGGTGTTGGCTTCTCACAAGTGGTGGGATTGGCGGTTCGCCGCGGCTCTGACCATTCTGCGTTTGTGATTTGTGCAGGATCATCGGGCGCGGATGAGGAGTGAGAGAGACCTGGAGGGGGAAGCCATGTTCCTGTTGCTGCCGTTGGCCGTGTCTCTGTGTAACCTTTTACTGCCGTACATGTATCACGCCCTGCGGCGCTGGGAGCGCCTGGACTCTCCTATACTGGAAGTGTACATTGCCATCTGCAGGTAAGAGTCCGTATCTAAAGCCACCAATAACGTCCTCTATTGCAGCTTCCCAGTCCTTGCATGCGGCGGCTGCATTCGTTTATTTATCCCCTTTATCATCACCTGGTGATCCTGCCAGTAACACACTTCCTGTCCTGGGGTGACAACACTCACCCCCCATACAGTATCAATGGAGGGCGACAAACAGGAGGTTTGTTGGGGCTGCAGAACACCTGCTCCCCTCCTCATCTACATAACATAGCGGGGGGTGAGCTGTAGTTCGCAGGGCTGATAACAGGACTGATAACAACTGTCATCATCACATAAGATTTCTGGCAGGATCAACAGGTATGTTTTTTGCCCTTTGCTGAGCAGATAACTGTGAGCTGTAGCTCCCTATATACTGAGCTTAGGGTGACGGAAGGACGCTAGTTTGTGTCCTCCCGTCATGGGGAAAAGCCCTGACCTCGTAGTTCTCCTTTAAGGGACCAAGTAAGAGAAGGACATTTTTAGGGTTTACATCGGATTTGTCTGGAAAGTGTGACCACCTAAGAGCGCAGAGAGGGAGCGCGCTGAGGTTGAGAACATGGAACCCGATGTGCGGGGGAAGGGTTGGGGAGGTGTATCGGCACGCACTAGGGCCGGAGGGGCCAGGATGGAGGGGACAAATCTAACGATCAGAAAACAGGGACGCCCCCTGCTAGTCTGACGCCAGCAAATGTAAAACATGGGAGCCGGGGATTTCATTTGGGAGACCCGTCTCTGTGACACATGCCCATCACATGACTCGTTCTCCTCATGAATATGCATCCATATGTGGAGTATTGGTTTTAGGCGGAGTACTTCTTTAACATTTAAGTTTTTGTTATTGTTGACGATCTTGATGAACGTTTTTATTTTTTTTACCAGGAATCTTATGCTGAAGATTGTCGTCCTCGGCGTTCTGTGTTACCACTGGTTAAAAAGGAAGGCCAATCACGCGGAGTATAAGGTTTGCCATCCGATTGCATTCACGTTCCAGGGGTGACTGGGCTGTCACGCCAACATGGCGGTCACTGCCGGAGAGTTGAGCTGGCCATTAGCGGCTCCAATTTCAGCCAATTTGCACACAATCAGATGAAATTTGGGCTAGGGGGAGCCCTGCAAGCCCCCCGGTCCAAATGCGGCCATAGAAGTCAATGGGACCGTGCCATAATAACCTGCGCCAACGCTCGGCATGCGGCACCGTATGGTAAATGTAAGGCTGGGTTCACACCTAGGCGTATCGATTATGCGCGTTTCGTGACGCACGTTTCTACCGCGGTAAAAAAACGCGTGACAAACGCGCGTTTCCGAGGGCTACCTGGCTGTATCCCAATGGAAACTCGCGACAAAAACGCCCCAAAGAAGCTCCTGTACTTCTTTGGGCGTAGGGCGTTTTGTAGCGCGTTCATACGCGCTGTAATACGCCCGGGTGTGAACCGTACCCATAGGAAACAATGGGATTTCGGTGTTTGAGCGTTTTGCAGAGCGTAGGAACGCGCTACAACACGCCCAGGCGTGAACCGGGCCTAAAACCACCTTACCGCCTCCTGAACCTGCAAACCGACGTTCAGCCACCTGTGAGAGGCGATCCGCCGCAGACACCTTTCTGAGGGGTGCGTAAAGTCCACCGCCTGTGTCAATGAAGCCCAATGCCCTAATTCACTGCCGTGATCTGCTGGAGGCCGGTGATCGCCGACCGGTCTTGTTGTCACCCCTCGCGTTAGGTCATAATAATCCTTTTGATGGAGCCAATGGGGAGTCACTAGGAACTGACGTGGGAGCTGGAAGTACCACCGTCCCCACACTACAGACCTGAAGATAGAAGACTCGGGACACGGCCCGTCATGTGACTGCGGATTTGGGCTTGTAATAATATATGTTGCGCATTAGCTAGAAGCGGGATCAGGGAGTCGGTATTGAATTGTCCGGATTTAAAGTGTATTTCCACTTTTGCAGTCAAATTTGCATACCTAAAAAAAATGTATTTTTTACCCCAATATTTCTGCCTTTTATAACCGTTTCTGTGGAGCGGGATCACACACAGGACTCTACGGGCAACTTGAGGGACAAGACATAGAGATGGCACATTATTATACAATGCATCACCCAAGCCTGGAGACCTTTAACCCTTTGTTAGGACAGACAGTGCTAAAGACCGGGTTAAAGTGACGCTAAACTCCGGAGTGAAATCTTAAAAATCCCCCCCGAGTCCCCGAACTCTGAACAACAATGTATCTTATTTGTGTATCACTCGGCTGGAGATCCTCCAATCATCTCTGACACTGTCCTTCCTTCTGGAGGGGGGGCTACGTCTGTTCCCCATGGTCCCTGTGTGTGTGGTAAAGTAGTCACCGCTCCAAGCTCCGCCCTCCGGGATGGACTACAATCTCATGTTTACTGATTTGCACTGAGATTGTAGTCCATCCCGGGGGGGAGGGGGTGCTTGGAGCGGTGACTACAACACACACAGGGACCATGGGGAACAGACGTAGCCCCCCTCCAGAAGGAAGGACAGTGTCAGAGATGATTGGAGGATCTCCAGCCGAGTGATACACAAATCAGATACATTGTTGCTCGGAGTTCGGGGACTCGGAGGGGTTTTTAAGATTTAACTCCGGAGTTTACTGTCACTTTAATTATGGCAAGTGCAACTCCCCAGCCCCCTCATGAACTGTACAGAGAAAGGGAAGCTACGTAGGAGATTTCAGTCCTGGTGTGTTCAGAAAAGGCCGGCGATTTCTAATGCTCTTCTCTGTAGATGGGAATATGGAATGGGTGTATGAAGTAGGTGTTGGGACTTTCCTACCCACTAAAAATGAAAAGTTCATAGGAGGATGACATGAGAGCGGGCACCCTGCGGATTTCTCATTCATGAGACCTTTTCTGTTCTTATTATAATCTACGTCCTGGTGCTGAGTCCAGTATTTGTTGTGTTTCAGTGCTGGGAGACGCTGGTGGGTCAGGAGTTGTACCGCTTTGTCATCATGGATCTGATTTTCAATCTGCTGGACACTCTGTTTGGAGAGCAGCTATTGAGGTAAATCTGTCAGTTCAAGCTGTAGCTGCACCC
>NW_017308413.1:90871-92505 GCF_000935625.1 Nanorana parkeri | reverse complement strand
ATTTTTCTTACAGGTTTATTCAGCAGAAGAGACAGAAGAATGAGAAGTACCGCACCGAGTTTGACATCGCCCGCAATGTTCTGGAGCTGATTTATGGGCAGACGTTGGCATGGTGAGATCATCTCAAAGCCTTTGTATCACGTCCACCGTTCTCTGTGCTGCAGTGTTGCATCCCACCTATGCAGCCAGGGGCGTAACTAGAAATCGCAGGGCCCCATAGCAAAAGTTTGTATGGGGCCCCCCGTGATTTCTAGTTATACCCCTTGCAGAGCCCACCTGAGAGTGACCCTGCAGAGCCCACCCTAGACTCCCTATGGTGGGCTCTGCAGGTCCACCCTCAGATGGGCTGGTCGCACTCCTTTACCTGTCCGCCTCCCCTTCATCCATGGTCGCTGATGGGCCCCCGCCTCCTCCTCTCGCAGATTACGGTCAGTGATCTGAACAGTGGCGTGTTCGTCTTCAGCCGCCAGTGAAAGCCAGCAGCAGAGGATCCCATAGCGACCCAGGCGGCCCGCATGGCATCTGGCCGGGCCCCACTGTGCCCCGGGCCCCATAGCGGCCGCCTGGGTTGCTATGGTGATTGTTACGCCACTGTATGCAGCCATGACGAGGAAGGGCCACGGTGCAGAGAAGAAGGATGGGTTACCTTCAATATAGGGCTCCCTTAGGGTTCTATGGAGAGGTTCAATGTTCATAAGCGCCTATTCTTCATTGCCTGTTCAATGTCACCTCACCTCTTTCCCCTTTAACTATTATATTGTTGCCTCTTTCTCATTGCTGCTGCTAATTACAATTCAAGTCACGAAAGAGATCTTATTATCAAATCGTATGGAGATCCATCTGGTTATGACCTCTTTTGAGTGCAATCCTTATCCCATTCTAAGCCCTGAAGAAGGGGGAATGCTTCCCTCAAAACGCGTTGGCTGTTTTTTGTTTGAGCAATTCAAACAAAAATGGCTCTTTTGGACTCTATTCAATGGCTCTATTTAATGGCTCTTTTCAATGGCTCTTTTTTTGCATTCTCTTTCACCTTTTTGGTGCGGCACCCTTTATTTCTGAACATTGGGTCACTTCTGGTTACCCAACAAGGGAGGCCTGTTTTGTTTGGGAGTCGCCGTGCCAGTGAGCGTATTTGCAAACTTTCCGGCATCTGTGGATTTGAGTGAGCACAGAAACCCCGCCGCTTCTTCCTTGTGTACCTTTCCCATTGATTAAAGGAGAACTACGAGGTCAGGGTTTTCCCCATAGTTCTCCTCAGGGTCACGGGAGGACACAAACTAGCGTCCTCCCGTCACCCTAAGCTCAGTATACCGCGAGCTACAGCTCCCTATTCTTCCATTCCACCATTCAGCGCTGGAGGATCGAAGAGGGAGGGGGGGGGTTCCCTGCGGGGAGCCGTGAGTGACAGTCACGCCTCTCTGCAGGGACAGGAGCGAGCGACGGTATGCGCTCACTCACTTCCCGATCTATTGAGCCGTCGTGTGTCAGTTTCAGTCATTTACGACCTCCTGTAGACGGCTGTATAACCCAACTGTAATAGAATTGCTGTGTCCCTCAATGATAAAAAGATACTTTACATTTTATCTTTTTTATATGTAACTCTTGTCACGTTTCCCCCCCCCCCCTTCGTTTCA
>NW_017308413.1:89156-90830 GCF_000935625.1 Nanorana parkeri | reverse complement strand
AGCTTTTATCTTTTTTTTATGTAACTCTTGTCCCGTTTCCCCCCCCCCCCTTCGTTTGCAGGTTGGGCGTTCTGTTTTGTCCTCTGCTTCCCGTTATCCAGACCTTGAAATTACTTCTGCTGTTTTACGTCAAAAAGGTGAGATCAATTTTCTACAAAACCCTCCACAGTCACAATGAATGAAAAATGTGAAACCTATAAAAATATATGTTTATGAATTCCCAAAATTTAAAGGAGAACTATGAGGGGGGGGCTTTCCTCTCGCCTCATAGTTCTAGCCGACCTGTGACAATGAGACTGTCACAGGTCGGCTCAGTAGCTCGGGAGTTGAGCGAACACATACCGGCGTTCGCTCACCTCTCGATCCTGTCACAGCTCTCTGCCGTGACAGGGGGAGGGGCTGGATTCCCCCCTCCGATCCTCCAGCGCTGACTGGCGGAACGGACGGGGGAGGGGGCGGGTACAGCCTCTAGATAGGCAGAGCCAGCTGTCACTCACGCAGCTGGGCGGATCCCGTCATCTAAGTCGGGATCCGCTCCGGCTGTGGCGTCTCAGTATACCGCGAGCTGTAGCTCCCTATATACTGAGCCTGGGGTGACGGGAGGACGCTAGTTTGTGTCCTCCCGTTACACTAAGGAGAACTATGGGGGAAAAGCCTTAACCCCGTAGTTCTCCTTTTAACCTTTTGAAAGAAGAAACCAGGTATGCAAAAAGTTAACCCTTGCAGCGCAGGGGTAGTTAACGGCTCGTTTTTCTCTGGGGAAAGTTGCATGGATCGCAGAGCTGTGTGGGTTTTAGGTGTGGCTGTGAATGTGTTTCGTACTGTGGTGTCTCTGGGACCGACGCGGCCTCATCTCCGTTCACTTTAATGAAAATTGGATCCGTTGTAGACCAGCCTGATGGAGAACTGCCGATCGCCCAGCAAGCCATGGAGGGCGTCTCATATGAGTACGGTGTTCCTGACTCTGCTCTGCTTCCCGTCTTTTCTCGGAGCGTCCGTGTTCCTCTCCTACACTGTGTGGTCGTAAGTAGAAAAAAAAATAATTTGTATTTATATCGTTCAAAATGTTTACATCGGTCCCAAAGAGCTGAGCTCTGTGCGTATAGGATAGGCTTGTGTGCAGGGCCCAAATCTGTGCTTAGGGCTGAGCCTTGTAGTTAGGGCCAAGTTCTGTATGTAGGGCCCACCTCTGTTCTTAGGGCACCCACCTCTGTTCTTAGGACCCAGGGTATATTCTTGGGACCGAGCTCTGTGCATGGGGCCGAGGTCTGTGCATGGGGTCGAGCTCTGTGCATGGGGTCGAGCTCTGTGCATGCTGCCGAGCTCTGTGCATTGGGCCCAGCTGTGTGCATGGGGCGGAGCTCTGTGCATGGGGCTGAACTCTGTTCTTGGGGCTGAGCTCTGTTCTTGGGGCCGAGCTCTGTTCTTGGGGCCGAGCTCTTTTGATAAAGAACTCAACTTTATGCATAAAACTCTGTCTCGATCTAAATAATCAGGCTGCAGTACTAAGGTACACCAGTAGATGGCAATGCAGGTAATACTTTACATTTTTCATTTGCTTATAGAGAAACAGTTTAGGTTTTGGGGCCAATTTAACTATGATTAATTCCTATACCTAAATCATAATTTTTTATATATATATATACACACACATATCTACATTCTTTAGAAAGT
>NW_017308413.1:87811-88818 GCF_000935625.1 Nanorana parkeri | reverse complement strand
GGCCGAGCTCTTTTGATAAAGAACTCAACTTTATGCATAAAACTCTGTCTCGATCTAAATAATCAGGCTGCAGTACTAAGGTACACCAGTAGATGGCAATGCAGGTAATACTTTACATTTTTCATTTGCTTATAGAGAAACAGTTTAGGTTTTGGGGCCAATTTAACTATGATTAATTCCTATACCTAAATCATAATTTTTTATATATATATATACACACACATATCTACATTCTTTAGAGCGTATAAGGCTTTTATTTGGTACACTTTTTAAAAAAACCCTACTCTGGTTTCTATTATTATAGGCTGACATGACAAATACGGAAACGTGCTAAAAAAAACTATATTTCTTATTACTAATTTATTATTATTTTCTTCATACTGTAATTGAATCTGACAGTCACACTGTTAAACAGGTGCACACTGCCACATGCAGGCTAAAGCCCCCGGCCTGCATGTGATCACGTGATCAGGAACCATTCTGGTTGTCAATCAATAGTAGGGACTGGAGCTATCAGTGGCAACAGCCGTGATTGAGAGCCGCCAGACCGGCATACCTGTCCATGGTTATTCTTAAAGGGAGAACATTATCGTATCCACAACACGGTGGCACACTGCCGGGGAACATTCATGTGGATATTGTAAGCGAAGGGGTTTAATTGATGTTTTTTATATCTGTTTTTTGGGGGGAAGGGGGTTGTTGTTTTTTTTTAACAAATAAAGACAAATATTGTGTATTAACTACTGCAAACTCCTATTCATATCAGGTGCAGTGACATCACCCGCTCTCTTTTACAGGGTAACACCCTCGAAATCCTGCGGCCCCTTCCGATCTCTCAGCACAATGTACGATGCCGGCAAAGTTTACATCAGGCAGCTGGCAGTCTTGAACCCTCGCCTGAGCTGGGTCAGCTGGATCCACCACTACCTCTGGGAGAACACGTTGTTCATATTCGTGGCGTCTGCAGTCCTGCTGTGAGTCTGTGGCGGGGTAACTGAGTCTGTGGG
>NW_017308413.1:86966-87235 GCF_000935625.1 Nanorana parkeri | reverse complement strand
AGTCTGTGGGGTAACTATCACTGGAAGAGTCAATGAATGGTTGGGGTTAGGAGGTATAGAGACGAGGACTAATTGCAGCTAAATGTTCTTTGCCATTTCATGGATGACGGCTCCACAATCCAGGCTAAGTGCTCCATGCCTTGGCTTCTTGGTGGGAATAAATGGCAGGGAGCTCGCTACACAGAGGAGAATGAATCTGGGAAACAATGCAGATCTTGTCCTGGTGGGGATTCGAACCGAGGAGACGCAATGTTGCCCGGGTACAGGGG
>NW_017308413.1:85249-86863 GCF_000935625.1 Nanorana parkeri | reverse complement strand
TGAATAGAAAAAGGTTTTGCTTGTGAAGGTTCTCATATGTACAGGACATGGTACCCCTAGGAGGGGAGAGTCACATTCAAACAGGAAAATTGTATTATCATAATTACCGCAATTTTCCTTTCCCGACTGCTGCATGGCAGCACATAATGGGTGTAGGCTCCGCCCCCATTGTGTGCTGACATGGAGCTGTCGGGAAAGTGGGCTTACTCTTTAATCTTAAAAAGGGTTTCTACTCCTCCAAATATTATTCATCATTTATAATGCTCTTCTCCTTAAAGGAGAATTATGAGGTGAGTGCTTTTCACTCACCCTCATAGTTCTAGCCGACCTGGGACAATGAGACTGTCACAGGTCGGCTCAGTAGATCGAGAAGTGAGCGAACACATACCGTCGCTCGCTCACTTCCCGATCCTGTCCCTGCAGAGAGCCGTGACTGTCACTCACGGCTCCCTGCAGAAATCCCCCCCCCTTGCCGCTCCGATCCTCCAGCGCTGACTGGCGGAACGGGAGGGGGCGGGTACAGATGGCTCCGCCTCTAGATAGGCAGAGCCAGCTGTCACTCACGCATCTGGGTGGATCTAGAGAGTAATGTCGGGATCCGTCCCGGCTGTGGCGGTCTCAGTATACCGCGAGCTGCAGCTCCCTATATACTGAGCTTCGGGTCACGGGAGGACGCTAGTTTGTGTCCTCCCGTGACTCTTAGGAGAACTATGGGGAAAAGCCCTGACCCCATAGTTCTCCTTTTTAAAGCACCTATTGCTTTGGTGTTGGGGCAGAAAGGAGGTGACGCAGTCATCTTGGTTGCACTCAAATAGAATATCATACTAGGGCCAATTTAGATGGGAGACAATGAACCCACCAGAATGGCTTTGGAGTGTGGGAGTATGCCGGAGTATCCAGAGGAAACCCATGCAACCTCCATAGTGTCCTGGTGGGGTTTTGAACTGTGGTCCCCCAGTGCTGCAAGGCAGAAGTGCTAACCACTAAAGCTAGCCATACACAGCTCTGATTTCAGCCGATTCCTGCTGAATCGGCTGAAATGTGAGGCTGTTGGCACCACCTGCCCCAACACAAGTTGATTAAGTGTGGTGGAAAATGATTGGCTGAACAGCGACTGCTTTCTATCAGATGCAGTCACTGTTCGGGTACTTAGACAGCTGCAGGTGCAGTGGCTCTCTGAATACAATAGCCAGCAGTGCAGGTTCCTCCATCCACCCTGTTTAGCATGGAATGAGGAATCTGTGTATTTTTCTCTCCTGCGGTCTGCAGGCTGACCTGGAATAATCTCTATGGCTGGCTCGAGCCTCTGTGCTGCCAAACAGCTGAAAATTCTAATTGGATGAATAATTAATCTTTTTTCAGCTTTGCAGAGCAAGTTGTGTAGAATGTGAGCGACTCCCACCAGAGACGTGTTCTACACTCTGTACTTCATATTGGTGAGACACTATCACATTTTTCAAGCCCTGTATATATATATCATGTATACTCTAATGCTATGATGGTGGGTTGTTCTCAGGGTCGTCATCTACTTCCATATCCAGATTGTAAACGGACAAAGAAAAGTCGTCAACCTGCTGAAGGAGCAAATCGCCAATGTGAGTCTTTGTATCACAG
>NW_017308413.1:83148-84315 GCF_000935625.1 Nanorana parkeri | reverse complement strand
TATCTGTCTGTCTCTCCCTCGCTCTCCTCCTTTTATCTGAATAGATTTGAATCTAGAAACACGTTTTCGGTGCTGCAAAGGAAGTCTATTGGTTAATTAGGATAACAAGAATCAGCAGATATTGTTGTTCCCACTTATTGAATAAATAAATACCTTATTTGTTTGCCGATTGTTGGGGTTATATACACTTTTAAAGTGACACGAAACTCCGGAGTTAAATCTTATAAATCCCTCCCAGTCCCGAACTCTGTGCAACAATGTATCTTATTTGTGTCACTCGGCTGGAGATCCTCCAATCATCTCTGACACTGTCCTTCCTTCTGGAGGGGGGGCTACGTCTGTTCCCCATGCTCCCTGTGTGTGTGGTAAAGTAGTCACCGCTCCAAGCTCCTCCCGGGGATGGACTACAATCTCAATACAAATGAGTAAACTAAACATGAGATTGTAGTCTATCCCAGGGGCGGAGCTTGGAGCGGTGACTACTTTACCACACACACAGGGAGCATGGGGAACAGACGTAGTCACCCTCCAGAAGGAAGGACGGTGTCAGAGATGATTGGAGGATCTCCAGCCGAGTGACACAAATAAGATACATTGTTGCTCAGAGTTCAGGGACTCGGATGTAGTGTCCCTTTAAGGAGTTAACGCTGATCTGAAAATGCACATTTGTGAGCTGTGTTTGATTGTAACTCTGTCCAGCCACTTGGGATTCATACACTTTTGGTAGCACGGCCAAGAGGGTGACTCCATTTTCTTGGTTAGTGGTTAGGAATACTGCCCTGTCCTCCTGGAGCTCTTACTGAGGTAGTTCTATCTTATCTCCGGTCTTTCTCCTGTCTGTGGTAGGAAGGTGAAGATAAACGCTTCCTGATTGAAAGACTCCATTCAGTGTACGAGAAGAAGGGCGGCATTCGCCGGGGGCAAAAATCACTGCAGGCCAGGGTAAGTCTTTCTTATTTTTGTGTTTTTTATTGTACATTATTTTGTAACATTAATTAATATATTGTATTAAAGGAGAACTATGAGGGGGGGAGGGGCTTTTCACTCACCTCATAGTTCTAGCCGACCTGTGACAATGAGACTGTCACAGGTCGGCTCAGTAGATCGGGAGGTGAGCGAACACATACCGGGTTCGCTCACCTCTCGATCCTGTCACGGCTCTCTGCC
>NW_017308413.1:75967-80886 GCF_000935625.1 Nanorana parkeri | reverse complement strand
GGGATGGACTACAATCTCAATACAAATGAGTAAACTAAACATGAGATTGTAGTCTATCCCAGGGGCGGAGCTTGGAGCGGTGACTACTTTACCACACACACAGGGAGCATGGGGAACAGACGTAGTCACCCTCCAGAAGGAAGGACGGTGTCAGAGATGATTGGAGGATCTCCAGCCGAGTGACACAAATAAGATACATTGTTGCTCAGAGTTCAGGGACTCGGATGTAGTGTCCCTTTAAGGAGTTAACGCTGATCTGAAAATGCACATTTGTGAGCTGTGTTTGATTGTAACTCTGTCCAGCCACTTGGGATTCATACACTTTTGGTAGCACGGCCAAGAGGGTGACTCCATTTTCTTGGTTAGTGGTTAGGAATACTGCCCTGTCCTCCTGGAGCTCTTACTGAGGTAGTTCTATCTTATCTCCGGTCTTTCTCCTGTCTGTGGTAGGAAGGTGAAGATAAACGCTTCCTGATTGAAAGACTCCATTCAGTGTACGAGAAGAAGGGCGGCATTCGCCGGGGGCAAAAATCACTGCAGGCCAGGGTAAGTCTTTCTTATTTTTGTGTTTTTTATTGTACATTATTTTGTAACATTAATTAATATATTGTATTAAAGGAGAACTATGAGGGGGGGAGGGGCTTTTCACTCACCTCATAGTTCTAGCCGACCTGTGACAATGAGACTGTCACAGGTCGGCTCAGTAGATCGGGAGGTGAGCGAACACATACCGGGTTCGCTCACCTCTCGATCCTGTCACGGCTCTCTGCCCGTGACAGGGGAGGGGCTGGATTCCCCGCTCCGATCCGCCAGCGCTGACTTGCGGAACAGACGGGGGAGGGGGCAGGTACAGCTGGCTCTGCCTCTAGATAGGCAGAGCCAGCTGTCACTCACGCAGCTGGGCGGATCTCGACATCGATGTCGGGATCCGCTCCGGCTGCGGCGTCTCAGTATACCGCGAGCTGTAGCTCCCTATATACTGAGCTTAGGGTGACGGGAGGACGCTAGTTTGTGTCCTCCCGTTACCCTGAGGAGAACTATGGGGAAAAACCCTGATCCCATGGTTCTCCTTTAAGTGTTTGACAACCAATCCGTTCATAGTTCTCAGTGCCAAGGTGCCATCATCAAGAAATGTTACAGTAGAGAGATGGCATTCATACCTTTAAACACTTTATAAACTTTGAATGGGAGTATTCTGCAGCAAGCGACCCCTTCAGTCTCCGTCAGTAATTAGGAATGAGGGAGGGGAGCTTGTCCTAGCCTACAGCTACATCTTGATATATGAATAATATTATGGATGCTCCGATACAAAGTACCGATACTTTTCCAGCTCCAAGACTAGACTAGAGAAAAATGCAAACGTTAGGAGGCGGCTGTCATGTGTAAGGAGCACACGGAGCTCCCGGGATTTGTACATCTCTGTATAATGTACGATTTTGTTTTTATAAATTATATATTCGGGATGCACCGATACCAGTTTTGCGAGTACGAGTACTGACACATTGTGGTTTATTGTCATGTGACAGTTTGTCTAAAACAATACAGATTAATGATATCAGGACAGTGGTGGAGTGCCAGAGCCCGGTCCCGGCTGCAACCCTGGTAGTTCTCGTGAAAATGCCAAGTATCGGCGCGGGTGCTCGAAAAGTATCGGCACGGGTGCTCGAAAAGTATCGGCGCGGGTGCTCGAAAAGTATCGGCGCGGGTGCTCAGAGTATCGTCACGGGTGCTCGGAAAGTATCGGCGCGGGTGCTCGGAAAGTATCGGCGTATCCCTAAATAATATCTCTCCAAGCTTTGATTGTAACTTTTAGACATAAAGGTCTACATCTGAACAAATATGAATATATCAATTCATTCCGAGCGTCCTTCTCATTCATACATCATCCTATAAACTTCATTTCTAAGGCTTCTAACACCATCAAAGGCACATACACCTCTCTCTGAGGCTCGGATATATTCCAGCCACGGTGGGTCTCACATTTTCTTTCCTCCATTTTGTGATATTTGAATCTTAGTATCCTCTATCCCACCTCAACCTAACCGCAGAACTATCACGTTCTCAAACAATTCATCCCCACACAGCTCCCTCCTCATGTATCACTGGCCCCTCCCTCTCAAATTGTAAGCCCTCGGGGGCGGGGCCCTCCTTACCATCTTGTATTGTGATTGTAATGTCTTCCTTATATTGTACAGCGCTGCGCACACTGTTGGTGCTATATAAACCCTGTATAATAATAATCTTCTCTGCTTTTATACTGACGATGTTCCATATTTCCATCCACAGGAAGCTGCGGGACGGGAATGACCGAACTGCGGAAATGCAAAACGATTCCCACCGAGAGCCCGATGCCGATCTTTTGCCAAATGACTTGCCGCGTCATAGTCGGCACCTGTATTATACGGCCAAATCCTGGATCATTTCAATTTTAGAATCCTTTCCTTTTTATATTATCCTATTTATAAATAAAATAAAAAAAGATATTTTGTTTACTGCTGTGATGTTTGTTCTCAAATGGGATTTACACCTTTTTAACAACCCGTGTAACCAGCCTGTGTTTAACCCTTTATGACCCTAACCCTTCATGACCCTAACCCTTCATGACCCTAACCTTAACCCTTCATGACCCTAACCCTTCATGACCCTAACCCTTCATGACCCTAACCTTAACCCTTCATGACCCGGCCGTTTGTCGGTGTTCAGTGCTGGGATAGTCTGACTGACAATTGCTCGGTAATGCAACACTGTAACCAAATTTATTTTATATCGTTTTTGAGACAAATAGAACTTTATTTTGGTGGTATTCAATAACCAATTTGACCCAAAAAAATGTTTCTTCCTTTCTGTTGTGAAATCAAATAAAAATGGCCGGACAGTACGAACGACAACAAATGACACATTTGTGGAAAGTTGACACCCCAAGGCGATCTAATTTTCTTGCCAAAATGTTGGGAAATGAAGAATTGCACTTTCGTCATTTAGGCAAAATTGCAATTTTCGGCCGATATATCGGTGCATCTCTACCCTGTTTCCCCTAAAGTAAGGCCTACCCCGAAAATAAGACCTAGTACTATTTTTGGGAATTGCTAAAATATAAGACCTACCCCAAAAATAAGTCCTAGTTGTGACCATTCCCAGGGCCGGTGGTGGCATAAGGGGGAACTTGAAGAGTCGCGGGAGAGAATCAGCGGTGCCAACGAAGCCAGCGCTAGAGGAAGCGAGGCGGCACCGGAGGGAGCAGAGCCGCATAAGCCGATGCTTCCTCTATAGCCCCGCCTCCTGTCACAGGCGGAGTCATACCAAATGCACTCCGCCTGTGAGGAATCCATAGTGAAAGCTTCGCTCATTCTGGCCAGCGATTGGTTACCAAATTGCTCTTGGAAAGGTACGGCGCCCCCGATTGCCCTGATCACCCTATTCTTAACTTTGCCATTTTGGATTATTTAATTTGGATTTGCATTAACTGGATTGTTGTACATTTAAAAAAAAAATATGATATGTTTATTAATATACACTTGAAAACCAATATCCGCCCATATGGTATCGTTCACATATACTTTTAGTATTATTTCATCAAGCCTATAAAATGTAACTGAAAAGCTCTGTAATCCAATTCTGAGGAGGATTAGAAATCCGAGGAGATCATTCGTAGCTGTTGAGAGTTCCATTTCTACTTTTATGGAAAACCATTTAGGAATCTGAAACGTAGGGCGCTGTTGACACTTATTTCTCTCACAGGAAGCGAGGAATGCAGATGTAGGTGTATGTGTACAATTATTATAAATAAACCCGTGTACATCGCCGATAAACTGGCAACAGATGTATTATAGAATTCTGATTTATTTTCCATAAACATTTCATTCTCCGGCTGCAGTCACGGAAGACCACGTCACTCCCAGCCTGCTACCACTAGAGGTCGCCATCAGCCAATGCAGTACACCTGCTATGGGGACTGGGAGGCTTTGGTCACCAGTATACTGTAGGTGGGTAATGGGGGAAATAAGAAGCAGATGAGCTCAAGGGGGTGTAGAAAGAACTTTTTTGGTCTTTCTAAGGCTGGGCACACACCTTACAACCAGCGCATGACTTTTGTCTTGCGTTGGTTGTAAGGTACTTAAAAAAACGTACGATCTGCCTATGTTGCATAGGCAGATCGTACTTGCGATGATCGCAAGCCACGCCCCCCGAGGGGCGGGCTTCCGATGACCGCAAAGCCGAACGGGCAGTGTGCGCTTGCGCACACCGGCCCGTACGGCTTTTATTGTACGGACATGCCGCAAACCCGCCGAACGTCGTACGATGCTCGGCGGGTTTTGGAACATGTCCGTAAGTTTAAAGTCGTGCGACCGTACAGTAGTAGAGGTCGCACGGCTTCCACACACCTTACGATAATCGTACGATCGCGGGATTTCCCGCCATTATCGTACGATTATCGTAAGGTGTGTGGGGACCTTAAAGCTGCCCACACACCTTACAACCATCGCATGACTTTCGTTGTGCGATGGTTGTAAGGTAATTAAAATCTCGTACGATCTGCTCATCTTGGACAGGCAGATCGTACTTGCAATCATCGCAAGCCCCGCCGCTGAGGGGAGGGCTTCCGATGATTCCAATGCTGAGCGGGCAGTGTGCGCTTGCGCACACCGGCCCGCGCGGCATTTGTCTTACGAGCACGCCACAAACCCGCCGACAATCTTACGATTTTCGGCAGGTTTTCAAGCGTGCTCGCACGCCTTCCATACACCTGCCGATTATCGTACGATCGCGGGATCACCCTCGATTATTGTACGATAATCGGCAGGTGTATGGGCACCTTTATGAGCCCTCATGGGGCCAAAGAAAACTGCAACCCCTGTATGTGAGCCCCGCTACCACTAAACCGCTGATGAGGATCAACGCTGGGAGAAAGACAGGTTCTG
>NW_017308413.1:74644-75953 GCF_000935625.1 Nanorana parkeri | reverse complement strand
TTTCCTGGCCAATCAGGAAACCGGGCAGCGTGTAATGATGCGCTGCCCGGCTTCCTGATACAGGAAGTACTCGTGCTAGGTATCGGAGCATTTGGGCGAGTACGAGTACTCACCCAAATACTCGGTATCGGCACCGAATACTAGTATCGGTATCGGTGCATCCCTAATAGACACCATACATGTCAAACCTTAAAATTGCGTGTGCCGCGCAATGGCAAAAAAACTACAATACCCAAAATTGCCCAAACGCAACATTTCTAAAGATTTTTACCGCTCATCAGTTTCATGTTATCAGCGATCGATGGCCCGATAATTGTTACTCGCACTCCGAGGTTCGTGGTGAAAAGTAACATGTGCGGCGCAAATCTTTCGCATGTAGGCGCACACAACGCCTGTTTACACTTGTATGAGGAGGCGGGGGTGGCACTTAAAAAAAATAAGTTTAATTTTTTTTTTAAATGAACACTTAACTTTATTGCTATCACATACGGGGGTAACATACCTAGGGTGACAACACACTCTCATCATACTGTGGAGGAGCAGGGTTCCCACCCTAAGACAAAAAGTGTGTTAAGACTACAAAATGCTTTCCCTTCTACTCATTATTATTATACGGGATTTATATGGCGCCAACAGTGTGCACAGCGCTGTACAATATAAGGAAGACATTACTATTACAATTCATAAGACAAGATGGTAAGGAGGGCCCTGCCTGTGAAAGCATCTCTATATCTTGGGGGGGTGGTGGGGGGTCAGGTTCTGTAGTCCTCAGAGATAGCTGTTAACAAAGTAACTGATAAGAGTGTAGCACAGGGAGTGATCAGCTTACGGGATTTCCGGCAGGATCAACAGGTATTGGTTTTTTTTGCTCTTACTAGTCAGATTTAGCAAATGCTTTCAATTATATACTTAAAGGAGAACTTTGGGGTCAGGGCTTTCCCCCATAGTTCTCCTTAGGGTAACGGGAGGACACAAACTAGCGTCCTCCCGTCACCCTAGGCTCAGTATATAGGGAGCTACAGCTCGCGGTATACTGAGACGCTGCAGCGGTTCCCGACATCGATGTCGAGGTCCGCCCAGCTGCGTGAGTGACAGCTGGCTCTGCCTATCTAGAAGCAGAGCCAGCTGTACCCGCCCCCTCCCCCTTCCGATCCACCAGTCAGCGCTGGCGGAGCTGGGAGGGGGGAATCCAGCCCCTCCCCTGTCACGGGCAGAGAGCCGTGACAGGATCGAGAGGTGAGCGAACGCCGGTATGTGTTCGCTCACCTCCCGATCTAATGAGCCGACCTGTGACAGTCTCATTGTCACA
>NW_017308413.1:71541-72594 GCF_000935625.1 Nanorana parkeri | reverse complement strand
GGGGCTGGTTAAAAATATGAAGCTGGTCCACTCCTGGGTGTCGGGGACTGGCCGTGTCGCTCCGACATTCTTGGTGGCGCTGTAAGCGTCTAATTAAAGACAAGTCTCTATATAGCCGACGACAACTGGGACCTCTTATTATTCCTGGAGATTATCTGCGGTCTGATCCACTTTTACGGAAAGCCGGGAATCCTCAGGAATGTCACAGCTGACAGTCACCTTGTCCTAGAGAACTTCCCAAAATAAAGACCAGAAAGAATGTGCTGGTTGGAGAATAGTCCGGGAGACCCTGTCAGTGTCCCGGCCATTGGAGGGGGGAGGGGGGGGGGGGTTGGACCCTCTGCCAGGATTTTATTGCTCTTTCTGTCCCCCATTAGGCCTGGTTCACATCTCAGCGTTCCCAGCGCTTGCCGTGCCATTCATTTCTAATAGCACCCCAAAACGTGGCCCGCAAACCGCGCGGTTTTCCGCCGTGTTTCGGCTCGTACGAACGCGGCAATAAAAAACCCCCGCGGGTCGCTCCTCACACATGAGGTGCACTCAGATATGACCCCATGGATTTGATAGCTCACAAACGCATGTTCCCGGGACGTGCGGCCCGGGAACGTTCAGATGTGAACCCGGCCTAATGGAGACTCGCCCTCTTTGTGCTGATTATTGTCACCTAATTATTGTCAGTCTGATCTTCGTACATCGGGACACACTGATGGGTTCTTGGTGGTGAGTCTAATCTTCATACATTGGGACACACTGATGGGTTCTTGGTGGTGAGTCTAATCTTCGTACATCGGGACACACTTATGGGTTCTTGGTGGTGAGTCCAATCTTCATACATCGGGACACACTTATGGGTTCTTGGTGGTGAGTCTAATCTTCGTACATTGGGACACACTTATGGGTTCTTGGTGGTGAGTGGTGGTGGTTGGCTCCGCCCTCTAATGGCATCCCAGTCTTAGTCCGTAGGGTTCAGTATTGGGTTGGCTCCGCCCTCTAATGGCATCCCAGTCTTAGTCCGTAGGGTTCAGTATTGGGTTGGCTCCGCCCTCTAATGGC
>NW_017308413.1:64123-71276 GCF_000935625.1 Nanorana parkeri | reverse complement strand
CCCGCCCCTCTGAGGGGCGGGCTTCCGCTGACCGCAATGCTGAACGGGCAGTGTGCGCATGCGCGCACCTGCCCGTTCAGCATTTGTCTCCCAAGCATGCCACAAACCAGCCGAAAATCGTAAGATTTTCGGCAGTTTTTCAAACATGCTCCTTAGACAAAAGACGTGCGACCATACAGTAGAAACGGGTGCACGCCTTACATACACTTTGCGATTATCGTACGATCGCCGGATTTCCCGCGATTATCGTTGACCGCGGCGGAATGTTTAGTAGCCGGGAAATGTCACGGACGGACTTATTGCGCAGGTGACAACCTATCACGGCACCACGCTTGTAGTCACCGAGCTCCTGAGAGCGACCCGTTCTCTCACCGATGTCTGTAGAAGCGTCTGCATGCCGAGGTGCCTCGTCCTATACACCGGGGGCCACGGAGGGGATTGGAACACCTGAATCACATGATTTGGAGGGGGGGCGGGGCCAATACTTTTGGCAATATAGTGTATGTATCTCATCTGTGTATTTAGCTGCCTCTGTGGAGTACACCGTGCACGCCCTCGCTCTGTACAACGCCACAGAGTATGTTAGCGCTACCTCAGTCCATAATAAGGGCCGTTGTCCTTCAAGGGCCCCTTTGAGCTTTCGGCGTCACATTTCCATCAACACTCAATGACGACCTGAAGAGTTTGAAGGATGAGGCCGCGGATTGAGCAATGCGCGTGCGCTCTCGTCAGACCCAACACATGTTATGTGGTCACGGTAACCCCGGCCCTCGGCTGACCACAAAACTGCATCGTCAGCGGCCCGGAGCTATAATCCGGCCACTCGGTGTATATAATAATCCGGCCACTCGGTGTATATAATAATCCGGCCAGAAAGGGTTAAACAAGGATAAATTGCGCCTTCACATGAATTCACATCTTTGCACTGAAATGAATGAAAAGCCATCAGAACACATCTCCAGGCATGCGTTAGGATGTGCGTTGATGTGCGATATGATATGCGTTGACATTCTGTACATTGAATAGTAACGTGTGACAACGCTCATTGCCGAACGCTTTGATATGCCTTAATGGAAAACGCATCAGGGCAAAGATGCATGAAACGGGGGGCGAAACCAGCCATTTGAAGCCACCGGATCAGCATGACGGACAGGCGGGCTCAGCAAGGACATCCGCTGTACCTCTCGTTCCCGATGCTCGCCAATTGATCTTGTATTCGCGAGCAATGTCTGAAATCCAAAAAAATTATGTTTACATTCCACAGTCATATCACACTGAGGGGCATTTGCCAAAACTGGAGCAGTTTCCTATGGCGACCAATCAGCTTCTTTCTTTCATTTTCAAATCTTAACTGAACGTACTGAAGAGAGAAGCTGATTGGTCGCTGTGCACAGCTGCTGCTCCATTTGTGATAGATTATCTCCCCTGTATACTCTCTGCCATTACCACCCAACACAACAAGGCGGGTAACAGGCTGAGATCCCCGGCCCAGCAGCAGCTTGTCCTTGGAATCCCCAGAACACACGCTGACAATCCACATCAGGACTGCGCATGCGCTCCGGGCCAAGCACGCGTTTGTAAACAAGAAGCGCCCCTCCCACGTCCCGCCCACCTGCTCCTCGTACACCGCCCACTTTTCCTTACCTAAGGGGAGAAAGTCGAGCGGGATGTGCCCCGCCCCGCCAGAGTGACAGATGGGCTGCAGAGCCAATAGAGGCAAACTGATCCCGTAGCAACTGTCGGTGGGACGAATCAGATACGCGTGAGGGCGGGGCGAGAGCTGTCAGGCTGAGCTGACTTCTCCACTTCTGGCAGATGAGCCTGTGCTGTCCGGAGGAGAGAGGTGAGTGTGATCCCCGGGTGCTGGAGGGGTGAGTGTGATCCCCGGGTGCTGGAGTGGTGAGTGTGAGCCCCGGGTGCTGGAGTGGTGAGTGTGAGCCCCGGGTGCTGGAGTGGTGAGTGTGAGCCCCGGGTGCTGGAGTGGTGAGTGTGAGCCCCGGGTGCTGGAGTGGTGAGTGTGAGCCCCGGGTGCTGGAGTGGTGAGTGTGAGCCCCGGGTGCTGGAGTGGTGAGTGTGAGCCCCGGGTGCTGGAGTGGTGAGTGTGAGCCCCGGGTGCTGGAGTGGTGAGTGTGAGCCCCGGGTGCTGGAGTGGTGAGTGTGAGCCCCGGGTGCTGGAGTGGTGAGTGTGAGCCCCGGGTGCTGGAGTGGTGAGTGTGAGCCCCGGGTGCTGGAGTGGTGAGTGTGAGCCCCGGGTGCTGGAGTGGTGAGTGTGAGCCCCGGGTGCTGGAGTGGTGAGTGTGAGCCCCGGGTGCTGGAGTGGTGAGTGTGAGCCCCGGGTGCTGGAGTGGTGAGTGTGAGCCCCGGGTGCTGGAGTGGTGAGTGTGAGCCCCGGGTGCTGGAGTGGTGAGTGTGAGCCCCGGGTGCTGGAGTGGTGAGTGTGAGCCCCGGGTGCTGGAGTGGTGAGTGTGAGCCCCGGGTGCTGGAGTGGTGAGTGTGAGCCCCGGGTGCTGGAGTGGTGAGTGTGAGCCCCGGGTGCTGGAGTGGTGAGTGTGAGCCCCGGGTGCTGGAGTGGTGAGTGTGAGCCCCGGGTGCTGGAGTGGTGAGTGTGAGCCCCGGGTGCTGGAGTGGTGAGTGTGAGCCCCGGGTGCTGGAGTGGTGAGTGTGAGCCCCGGGTGCTGGAGTGGTGAGTGTGAGCCCCGGGTGCTGGAGTGGTGAGTGTGAGCCCCGGGTGCTGGAGTGGTGAGTGTGAGCCCCGGGTGCTGGAGTGGTGAGTGTGAGCCCCGGGTGCTGGAGTGGTGAGTGTGAGCCCCGGGTGCTGGAGTGGTGAGTGTGAGCCCCGGGTGCTGGAGTGGTGAGTGTGAGCCCCGGGTGCTGGAGTGGTGAGTGTGAGCCCCGGGTGCTGGAGTGGTGAGTGTGAGCCCCGGGTGCTGGAGTGGTGAGTGTGAGCCCCGGGTGCTGGAGTGGTGAGTGTGAGCCCCGGGTGCTGGAGTGGTGAGTGTGAGCCCCGGGTGCTGGAGTGGTGAGTGTGAGCCCCGGGTGCTGGAGTGGTGAGTGTGAGCCCCGGGTGCTGGAGTGGTGAGTGTGAGCCCCGGGTGCTGGAGTGGTGAGTGTGAGCCCCGGGTGCTGGAGTGGTGAGTGTGAGCCCCGGGTGCTGGAGTGGTGAGTGTGAGCCCCGGGTGCTGGAGTGGTGAGTGTGAGCCCCGGGTGCTGGAGTGGTGAGTGTGAGCCCCGGGTGCTGGAGTGGTGAGTGTGAGCCCCGGGTGCTGGAGTGGTGAGTGTGAGCCCCGGGTGCTGGAGTGGTGAGTGTGAGCCCCGGGTGCTGGAGTGGTGAGTGTGAGCCCCGGGTGCTGGAGTGGTGAGTGTGAGCCCCGGGTGCTGGAGTGGTGAGTGTGAGCCCCGGGTGCTGGAGTGGTGAGTGTGAGCCCCGGGTGCTGGAGTGGTGAGTGTGAGCCCCGGGTGCTGGAGTGGTGAGTGTGAGCCCCGGGTGCTGGAGTGGTGAGTGTGAGCCCCGGGTGCTGGAGTGGTGAGTGTGAGCCCCGGGTGCTGGAGTGGTGAGTGTGAGCCCCGGGTGCTGGAGTGGTGAGTGTGAGCCCCGGGTGCTGGAGTGGTGAGTGTGAGCCCCGGGTGCTGGAGTGGTGAGTGTGAGCCCCGGGTGCTGGAGTGGTGAGTGTGAGCCCCGGGTGCTGGAGTGGTGAGTGTGAGCCCCGGGTGCTGGAGTGGTGAGTGTGAGCCCCGGGTGCTGGAGTGGTGAGTGTGAGCCCCGGGTGCTGGAGTGGTGAGTGTGAGCCCCGGGTGCTGGAGTGGTGAGTGTGAGCCCCGGGTGCTGGAGTGGTGAGTGTGAGCCCCGGGTGCTGGAGTGGTGAGTGTGAGCCCCGGGTGCTGGAGTGGTGAGTGTGAGCCCCGGGTGCTGGAGTGGTGAGTGTGAGCCCCGGGTGCTGGAGTGGTGAGTGTGAGCCCCGGGTGCTGGAGTGGTGAGTGTGAGCCCCGGGTGCTGGAGTGGTGAGTGTGAGCCCCGGGTGCTGGAGTGGTGAGTGTGAGCCCCGGGTGCTGGAGTGGTGAGTGTGAGCCCCGGGTGCTGGAGTGGTGAGTGTGAGCCCCGGGTGCTGGAGTGGTGAGTGTGAGCCCCGGGTGCTGGAGTGGTGAGTGTGAGCCCCGGGTGCTGGAGTGGTGAGTGTGAGCCCCGGGTGCTGGAGTGGTGAGTGTGAGCCCCGGGTGCTGGAGTGGTGAGTGTGAGCCCCGGGTGCTGGAGTGGTGAGTGTGAGCCCCGGGTGCTGGAGTGGTGAGTGTGAGCCCCGGGTGCTGGAGTGGTGAGTGTGAGCCCCGGGTGCTGGAGTGGTGAGTGTGAGCCCCGGGTGCTGGAGTGGTGAGTGTGAGCCCCGGGTGCTGGAGTGGTGAGTGTGAGCCCCGGGTGCTGGAGTGGTGAGTGTGAGCCCCGGGTGCTGGAGTGGTGAGTGTGAGCCCCGGGTGCTGGAGTGGTGAGTGTGAGCCCCGGGTGCTGGAGTGGTGAGTGTGAGCCCCGGGTGCTGGAGTGGTGAGTGTGAGCCCCGGGTGCTGGAGTGGTGAGTGTGAGCCCCGGGTGCTGGAGTGGTGAGTGTGAGCCCCGGGTGCTGGAGTGGTGAGTGTGAGCCCCGGGTGCTGGAGTGGTGAGTGTGAGCCCCGGGTGCTGGAGTGGTGAGTGTGAGCCCCGGGTGCTGGAGTGGTGAGTGTGAGCCCCGGGTGCTGGAGTGGTGAGTGTGAGCCCCGGGTGCTGGAGTGGTGAGTGTGAGCCCCGGGTGCTGGAGTGGTGAGTGTGAGCCCCGGGTGCTGGAGTGGTGAGTGTGAGCCCCGGGTGCTGGAGTGGTGAGTGTGAGCCCCGGGTGCTGGAGTGGTGAGTGTGAGCCCCGGGTGCTGGAGTGGTGAGTGTGAGCCCCGGGTGCTGGAGTGGTGAGTGTGAGCCCCGGGTGCTGGAGTGGTGAGTGTGAGCCCCGGGTGCTGGAGTGGTGAGTGTGAGCCCCGGGTGCTGGAGTGGTGAGTGTGAGCCCCGGGTGCTGGAGTGGTGAGTGTGAGCCCCGGGTGCTGGAGTGGTGAGTGTGAGCCCCGGGTGCTGGAGTGGTGAGTGTGAGCCCCGGGTGCTGGAGTGGTGAGTGTG
Source organism: Nanorana parkeri (assembly GCF_000935625.1). Classification (NCBI taxonomy): domain Eukaryota; kingdom Metazoa; phylum Chordata; class Amphibia; order Anura; family Dicroglossidae; genus Nanorana; species Nanorana parkeri. Next base: position 66,148 of record NW_017308413.1, on the reverse strand, counting down.
AGCCCCGGGTGCTGGAGTGGTGAGTGTGAGCCCCGGGTGCTGGAGTGGTGAGTGTGAGCCCCGGGTGCTGGAGTGGTGAGTGTGAGCCCCGGGTGCTGGAGTGGTGAGTGTGAGCCCCGGGTGCTGGAGTGGTGAGTGTGAGCCCCGGGTGCTGGAGGGGTGAGTGTGAGTATCTATAGAAGTATGTGTGTGTTGCTGGATACAATGTAACTGTCTTTATATTATATAATACGCTGTGTTGGGTGACCATAGACCTTTATATACATTGTAGTGTCACTGCTGGGGGTGTTCATACGGCATTGTCCCTTTAAATCTTTAAAGGTGTGTGTGTGTGTGTGTATGTGTGTGTGTGTGTGTGTGTGTGTGTGTACACTGGTCATGGGCATGATGTGTATTCTTCACTAAGCATTGGTCTCTCCCGCCGTACAATGTATACTGGTCATGGGGCTGAAGCCCCCCTTAGTCTACCCTCAGATTGCCCCCCGGCCGCTCGGTTGGTCCGTCGCAGTCTAATCCTTGGATAAGCTCCGTGTTGCTCTGTGTCAGGGCTTACACCGGGTTATTGGCCCGCAGACTAGGAGGAAGGGGTAAGTTGTGACCCCCCCCCAATACCCAGACATACAGAGCAACCAAGAATCTCTTTAAGGCAGGCAAACTCCGGTCCTCCCAGCTGTTGTGGAACTACAAGTCCCATGAGGCATTGCAAGATTCTCACAGGCATGACTGCCGGAGAGAGATTCATGATGGGATTTGTAGTTTCACCACAGCTGGAGGGCCGGAGTTTGCTCACCCCTGCCTTAAAGCAACAACCCAAAAGTCATATATATATATATATATCAGTTCTGGGTGGAGGTGCGCTCCAGTAATGAGACCCCTTGGCTCTTTTCACACCCGTCATGAAGTTTCACTCCTCTTGCTGCAATGGTAAAAAGATCCCAGAGTGCGAGCAGGATCTCCATTCCCGGCCGCGGCAGACCCGGGGGAACGGCGCCGAGTGACGCAACAAACCAATCCCCGGAATGTAAGCTTTGGGTGGATTGACACTTTAATAGGCGCAGTTTGATGCCTTTGCGCAGCCCACGCTCCGGCGCGCCCCCCACATGGCTCCGAACCTCGCTATTTATAATGGTGGAGCAATCCTACGAACGGTTACTATGACAACTGCAGAGAGGCAATGCGTGGAGAACGGAAGAGTTCCGTTTCACCCGTCATACGCCACATATAGTAAAGATCGCTCGGGTAAACGCAGCGACGCTTCGCACACACGCACCGCATTTCCTGCCTACAGCAACTATGACATCGTCGTCGTCGTCGTCGTCGTCGTGACCGATTATATATTCATGTGCAGAGACGGATGGGGGAGGAAGATCCCTCGAAGCTCCCGAGATGCGTCTGTGATGTGTGTGTGGAGCCGGCCAGGGGAAGGAAAGTATCTTCTGTCCATACGATGCAACGCATTTAGAATCCGGTGATGTCATCACTTGTGTCATATGACTCAGCGGGCACTTGCGTCTGTAGGGAATGTAGAAGTTTCATTGGCCGTTCGCGCTGCGCGGGATCACAGCATAGTAACATGAGAACTGGATTCCATTACACCAGTGCGCTGAGTTAGCGGGCGATTGATTCCCTGATGAAGGGGACCCCGCGTGCCTCCGAAACGTCGGCTATATGTTACACGGAGCGTGCGTCAATGACGGAGCGTTGGTCAGCATACTCAAGTGCCAGTTACCCCCCCCCCCTCCCTGATATTGAGCGGCGCCATTTGTTTGCCACTGTAGTACCCACCTAGGGGACTTGCCAGTCAGGAGTGCGATTGGGATTTGGACATTAATTTGGGTGAGAGGGCGGTGTGGTGCGTTCTTTAGAAGCGCTGCTTGCTGTGTCTTTGTGCGTTTTTGTAAAAACATTAAAGAAGAACTCCGGGGAAATCAAAAACTAACCCTTGCAGTAGGGCTACCCCCCCATCTTGTAGTAGAGCTACCCCCCCATCTTGCAGTAGAGCCACCCCCCCATCTTGCAGTAGAG
>NW_017308413.1:63478-63748 GCF_000935625.1 Nanorana parkeri | reverse complement strand
ATCTTGCAGTAGGGCTACCCCCCCATCTTGTAGTAGGGCTACCCCCCCATCTTGTAGTAGAGCTACCCTCCCATCTTGTAGTAGAGCTACCCCCCCATCTTGGAGTAGAGCTTCCCCCCCATCTTGTAGTAGGGCTACCCCCCCATCTTGTAGTAGAGCTACCCCCCCATCTTGTAGTAGGGCTACCCCCCCATCTTGCAGTAGAGCTACCCCCCCATCTTGTAGTAGAGCTACCCCCCCATCTTGTAGTAGAGCTACCCCCCCATCTTG
>NW_017308413.1:59152-59809 GCF_000935625.1 Nanorana parkeri | reverse complement strand
AAGTGCTTGCTTTGTCTAGGGGGCTAAAATAAAGCAAACATGTGGCTGTTAGACCGGTCCCCGCAGCTCCTTCTCCCCTGGGGCTCCAGCAGTCTAGGGGGCGCTGACATCATCATGTCCAGTGCAGGTCCTGAGGACGCCAAAAGGGACATTCCACAGCCACTTCCTGTCTACGTGCACTCCAGTGATGGCTGCATGGCACTTCTCAGAGCGGGTTTCCTGATGGTGGAATGTGTGTTGGCATACCTGCTTGTAGTCTCTGTTGCGTTGGGTAGTTGCAGTCGTATTACAGCTGTTGTACTTACGTTCAGTTATATATTGTTGTTACGGGTGATGCACTTCCTGTTCTTCCGTCTTTGATCAGCCAATAAAAATATGTCTCCTTTCTGATATCCAGCACTGCGGGAACGATTTATAAAAGTTCAGCCCAGCTATATGCTGAGTGAGTGCCGTTCGCACGTCATTCCCGCCACTAGATGGAGCCGAAGAGCATAGAAATTCCTATTCTCCTCAGCGCCATCCAGTGGCGGGAATGACGTGACAACGTTTAATTGAAACAATTATAATGACATATTTGTTACATTGTACGTTCCTGATGACTGACCTCTGACCCTCTTTTCCCCCCCCCCCCGCATTTTGCGGAGGAATCGGGGGGTG
>NW_017308413.1:45663-58994 GCF_000935625.1 Nanorana parkeri | reverse complement strand
GTTCCTGTTGGCTGACCTCTGACCCCCTTTTCCCCCCCCCCCCGTAGTTTGCGGAGGAGTCTGGGTATGATACTCCCCTCTACTCTGCATCCGTGACCTCGGTTTCTTCTCGCCCCATGATGGGCTGAGGCCGGCCCCAACAGCTGGAGAGTCTCTCGGAGAAGAGAATGACCCACAGGGCCAGCCCACTCAAAGCCTACGACTTCCTCCTGAAGTTTCTATTGGTCGGGGACAGCGATGTCGGCAAAGGGGAGATCCTGGCCAGTTTACAGGACGGGTCCACCGAGTCGCCGTACGGTTACAACATGGGTGAGTGCGATCCTCGGTAACCCCACAATGACCATATTTCTTCCCCCCCAAGGGGAATTTTTGTTTGGCATAAAGTCTTTGATGTCATGGAGCAGAAGGCTGACTGAAGGGGCCCAACCTCATGGCAACGCTGTGCGCTGCAACGCCGCATGCATTACCGCCGTGCAGTGTGGTTTTGCAGCACAGTGGTGTGAACGGGCCCTCAGGGTTATAGGGTTAGGTTCAAACTGCCACCCTTATCAGCGAGATTCAGAGAGTCTGGTGATCAGAGCTTACACTGGAGAAGGCTGCCATGTTTAACCAAGAGAGCCGGTGGGAGCCCCTCATAATGGGCACAGCGGGTGTACAGACCCGGGAACTCAGCACAGGGATGGTGGGGGCCCCTCATAATGGGCACAGCGGGTGTACAGACCCGGGAGCTCAGCACAGGGATGGTGGGAGCTCCTCATAATGGGCACAGCCTCATAATGGGCACAGCGGGTGTACAGACCCGGGAGCTCAGCACAGGGATGGTGGGAGCTCCTCATAATGGGCACAGCGGGTGTACAGACCCGGGAACTCAGCACAGGGATGGTGGGGGCCCCTCATAATGGGCACAGCGGGTGTACAGAATATTTCCCTCTCTGGCCGGGAGATCTCAGCGGGGAGTTCCCGGGTCTGTACACCTGGCACGGCCATCATGAAGGGTTCCCACGATCCTTGCTGGCTTTGATTTATGTTATATTATGCATTCGAGGGAATACCCGGCCTCCGAGGCAAAGGGGAACGGAGCCAGGGACTATGGTAGGGAGCGGTCCCCTGAAATGCCCCGGAGCTGTTTTCCGTGTGAACTGTCAAATGAAGTTTTGGATTTGATATTTGTTTCCCGTTTGTCCGGGGACGGCGATTTATATTTTCAGTCGCATTCATATAAAGTTTCCAGTCCTGTCTTCAGGAGTAGAATTCTGTTGTGGAAAGTCTTGTGTCATCTTCTGGGAGTCCTCCAAGCACGGTGAGGCCCGGAAGATCCCCATAGAGTGTAATTAGCTTCGTCTGTATCTGCCGCGCCTTCCAAGCCGACCTGTTAGGGTGTCGCCTGTCGCGGTATCTGCATGAATGTAATCGCGGCCGCCATCAGGTACGAGCGGCCGAAGTGCAGCTTCCTGCAGAAAAATCTCTCCTTAAAGGGAAAGCGAACGCGCCTCGGGCATTGAAAAACGTCAACTTCCCTGAAGCCTGGAAAAGGAAAACGTTGTCGCCTTCTCCGGGAACACAATTGCTTCAGTCTCATTGGCTGCAGCCCGTCGCCGGGCACGATCCTTGTCATGTCAGGGATTTGACCGATTCCCTTTTGAAGAAGTAACTCAACCACGTAATATAAGCGCAGTGCACTTCCAGGGGAACAAAAACACTATTTATATATAAATACTTAGGAAGCTATTTGCACAAAAAAAAATGCAGTTTTGAACGTGACGCATCAGATTCCTAATAATAAAATAATTGACACGTCGGTCACTTTTTTAATAAACGGTCCTCTGGCCCTTTAAGTGGACCTTTTTAAATGGTCTTGCTTCTTTGTTGGTGTACTTTCTGTCTTTTATTACCATGTCCATGCTTGTTTGCATGTAGACACTTCCCCCTCCCCCCCGCGTCCTGTATGTCTCTGTTGGTCCACAGTTCTGATGGGCAGCCTCACTGACCAATAGTGAAGGGTGAGAGCGGTAGGACATAAGCAGAGGCACATTGCTTAAAGCAGCGGTTCTCAACCTTTCTAGGGCCGGGACCCCTTGGTAACATTTTCCAAGTTGTGGTGACCGCCAACTGTAAAATTTAGGGATGCACCAATACTAGTATCTGTGTGGGCCCTCGGGAGGCTATGCGGGCTCTCAGGTGGCTAGTGGGACTCTCTGTGGTGCCCAAGCACTTACCTCCCCTCACTCCTGCCTGCTCCCCTCTCTCTGATCCTCTCCGGTCGCTGATGCTGCGGCGCCATCTAGGGGAACTGACACTGCCGCGCTAGGAGGAGGCTGAGGAGCCTCTTACCTAGAGCAGCACAAGGCACGTGGGGACCCCCCTCAACTGTGGGTCACGACCCACAGGTTGAGAACCACTGGCTTAAAGTGAACCTGTGCTCTGTCCCCACCGGCCCTTTAAAGCGGAAGTAAACCTAAAAAAAACCCTAACATTTGCCAACATACCGGGTCAGATTTTTGGTGGAAGAGAATGTATTTGATACTTTACTTATTACAGATATTTATATGGTGCCGACAATATGTGCAGCACTTTACACAGGGCACATTCACATCCGTCCCTGCCCTGGAGGAGCTTACGATCTAAGGTCCCTACCATACATACATGCATACATACATACATACATACATACATACATAATATTACAATGAACCTTCCAGCATGTCTTTGGGGTGCGGGAAGAGACCGGAGTACCCGTAGGAAACCCACACAAGCACAAGGAGAACATGCAAACTCCATGCAGATAGTGTCCTGACCGGGATTCGAACCGGGGACCCCCCCAGTGCTGCAAGGCAGAGGGCCTGCCCAATGGACAAAGAAGAAGACAATGGAGGAAGATAATATGGCACCAGCAGAGGCGGAGTGGATGCAGTTGGCTGTCAGAGTCTTGCAATGCCTCATGGGATTTGTAGTTGCTCCACGGCTGGAGCGACACCGTTTGCCTTCCCCTGATGTACAACATCCTGTCACATTTATGGCACCTGTCCGCCATCACCTAACACATGCTCCTCCTCCTCTGTGACTTCATTGCATGCTCCTCCTCCTCTGTGACTTCATCGCATGCTCCTCCGTGACTTCATTGCATGCTCCTCCTCCTCTGTGACTTCATTGCATGCTCCTCCTCCTCTGTGACTTCATCACATGCTCCTCCTCCTCTGTGACTTCATCACATGCTCATCCTCCTCCTCTGTGACTTCATCACAGGTCCACTTTATTCGGGCAAATGCTACAAGAATCCGGATCTGTGTGTGGCCAGTTGTCCTTCTCGGCGTATTACCGGGCGGGTCGGAACCAGGAACGAAAGCGAACCCCTCCCCTCCCCCATTCACGCATTGCGTTCTATGAAGAGCAAATGGCAGCCGCAGCGGCTTTGCCGACTCCCCTGAACTCGATACTTTTTGGTCGATCTTCCAGAAAAGGAAATTCTCTTTATTGTCGGGGAATAACTTGCGGTGGATCGGCGACCATCTCCGAGCCGCACCGAGGCTCCGCCTTGACCTCCGGGGGATATGTGGCCACACGCCATTTATTTTTTCTTTGGAAATGTTTAAAATGTAATTTCTTTAAAAACATTTTTGTTATTTTATTTGTGGAATAAATTCTAATTTTGGGAACTCTGTATCGGGGAATTTGATATGTCTTCAGGTTTCCTGTGCGTGTGCGGTTGTCCCCGGTTTCTTCCAGGTCCGTAGCCTAATCCTCCAAGACAGCGTCGTTCCCCCCAAGGGCTCCCGGCAGAGAAGGATATCCCGACTCGGAGACCGGTGCAAATATCCCGCAGCCGCTGCGTGACCTACTTCTCCTGAGCCCGGGCCTGGCACAGGGCACTGCGAAAATCACGTTCAGAACGTTGCGCCGATCCCTCAGCACTGCGCCGCCCGGGTTTCGTTATTACTGAAGGGGGGGACGGAGGTCAGGTATGAGACTGAAGGGGGGGACGGAGGTCCGATAGGAGACTGAAGTGGAGGATGTCCGTCTGTTCAAGGACATCATGTTTCAGTTTTTGGGCATTATGGCTGTTTTTCCCCTTCCAGGGACGTAGAATTGTTGGCTGTTGTATTGAATGATTTCAGCAGCCTCCGTGTCATGCATTATAATTGGATGGGTTTGATTGTTAGGATCGGCGCTCCCATCGGCCTCGTTCCCTTCACTTGGCCTCGTTTTTCTTCCTCTTATCAGCCGGATCAGTTTGCAGAATTTTCTGGTTGCTTCTAGAACCTGAAATTCTGGTTCCCGGGAATGTCGTCTTCATACGGAATGACGTCTCTGTGTTCAGCCTGAAGCGCGCCGTGTCCCAGCATGCAGCCGCTGTGCCGGAGAGAGAACGCCGCTCCTGCTGATCTATGCGGACGGCAGCCAATGAGAAGTCGGCTTGTAGAGGCCGGCCGCACATTACGGGAATTGCTGTGTCACTGATTGGTCCGGCGAAGGGCCCAACTGCTATAAATTATGAGCGCGGGCCGGTCCAAGTCGTTTTTCAACATGAAGGATTCTGTGTGGAGCCAACGTGGGATAGAGGCCGCTCACAATGCGTTTATACTGCGATGGCAACTCCACTGTATTATGTGTTGCAGCGCATTGGCTTTGAATGGACCCCAATGCAGGGTTCATTCTTGCCCAGTGCGCTTGGCCCCCGTTCTTGCCCAGTGCGCTTGGGCCCCCGTTCTTGCCCAGTGCGCTTGGGCCCCCGTTCTTGCCCAGTGCGCTTGGGCCCCCGTTCTTGCCCAGTGCGCTTGGGCCCCCGTTCTTGCCCAGTGCGCTTGGGCCCCCGTTCTTGCCCAGTGCGCTTGGGCCCCCGTTCTTGCCCAGTGCGCTTGGGCCCCCGTTCTTGCCCAGTGCGCTTGGGCCCCCGTTCTTGCCCAGTGCGCTTGGGCCCCCGTTCTTGCCCAGTGCGCTTGGGCCCCCGTTCTTGCCCAGTGCGCTTGGGCCCCCGTTCTTGCCCAGTGCGCTTGGGCCCCCGTTCTTGCCCAGTGCGCTTGGGCCCCCGTTCTTGCCCAGTGCGCTTGGGCCCCCGTTCTTGCCCAGTGCGCTTGGGCCCCCGTTCTTGCCCAGTGCGCTTGGGCCCCCGTTCTTGCCCAGTGCGCTTGGGCCCCCGTTCTTGCCCAGTGCGCTTGGGCCCCCGTTCTTGCCCAGTGCGCTTGGGCCCCCGTTCTTGCCCAGTGCGCTTGGGCCCCCGTTCTTGCCCAGTGCGCTTGGGCCCCCGTTCTTGCCCAGTGCGCTTGGGCCCCCGTTCTTGCCCAGTGCGCTTGGGCCCCCGTTCTTGCCCAGTGCGCTTGGGCCCCCGTTCTTGCCCAGTGCGCTTGGGCCCCCGTTCTTGCCCAGTGCGCTTGGGCCCCCGTTCTTGCCCAGTGCGCTTGGGCCCCCGTTCTTGCCCAGTGCGCTTGGGCCCCCGTTCTTGCCCAGTGCGCTTGGGCCCCCGTTCTTGCCCAGTGCGCTTGGGCCCCCGTTCTTGCCCAGTGCGCTTGGGCCCCCGTTCTTGCCCAGTGCGCTTGGGCCCCCGTTCTTGCCCAGTGCGCTTGGGCCCCCGTTCTTGCCCAGTGCGCTTGGGCCCCCGTTCTTGCCCAGTGCGCTTGGGCCCCCGTTCTTGCCCAGTGCGCTTGGGCCCCCGTTCTTGCCCAGTGCGCTTGGGCCCCCGTTCTTGCCCAGTGCGCTTGGGCCCCCGTTCTTGCCCAGTGCGCTTGGGCCCCCGTTCTTGCCCAGTGCGCTTGGGCCCCCGTTCTTGCCCAGTGCGCTTGGGCCCCCGTTCTTGCCCAGTGCGCTTGGCCCCCGTTCTTGCCCAGTGCGCTTGGCCCACCGCTCTTGCCCAGTGCGCTTGGCCCACCGCTCTTGCCCAGTGCGCTTGGCCCACTCATCTTGGCCCCCGCTCTTGCCCCCCGCACTTGCCCTGTACCCTTGGCCACCGCACAACAATGGCAATCGTTGAATACTTCTCCCGCCCACATTATCACTGCACTCCTTGCCGCAGGATGAGGATGATGATGCTACAGGAAGCCAGGGGCAGAGGATGCCGATTCTAGGTGGCCACAGTCTGAGGTATGTGAGAGATGAGTAAACGGCAATGGCCGGGACCGAAAGGACGTACATTATGAAAAGTGCAATTCTGCTTTAAAAGGCGAACTCCACCTTTGAAAGGACTTGTCATTTCTTTTTCTTTTTTTTTTCTCTTTTGCTCTTTGAATCCCTTTTGAGAAGAGTTCTCCCCACTTCCTGTCCCAGAGACGCAACAGGAAGTGAGAAGAAACCTCTCCAAAGCGGGCAGAATTTCACTCTTTGCCACCGGAACAAATGTCATTGGAACATTTCCCCTCACTTCCTGTCACGGGGCCAATTGTAAAAAATGTTTTTGGAGTCCCAATCATTTTCTGTTTCAGTGATGATACTGGCGAGGACACATCGAGGGGGCGGATCTCCCGAGCGGGTACACAAGCAGCAGTGAAACCTGACCGGAGCTTTAACCCTTCAAATGTCTCTCCAAAGCTTAAGGAAATGGTTTCAGAATGGACTTTTTTGGCTTTTAACTCTCTGGGATGTCCGTTCCCTCGCCCACTGTGTGTGAACGGCCGTTCTCCAGCACCGGCTGAAGGGGAATATAGAAATCGGCCTCGTGGCCGGCTGCCATGGCCGTGTGATCAGGTGACTCCTTGTCCTGAGAGTAATATGTACGTTCCTCTCATGTGCGTCCTGCGTCCAAAGGCTTCGGGCTTGTGTCGATGGCATCAGCGTGAAACGCCTCCTGAGATCACTTGGAACTCCATGACACTTGACTTTGACCTGCAGTTGACTGTCCGACTTGCTTCTGACTTGCTTCAAGTGGGTTTTGCATTACTGTTGACTTGAATGGGAATGCAAAACCTGTCTGACTTGAACAGAGGTCCAGGTCCTGACACTCTCTTGAAGGTTCATCACACAAATTTCAATTTTAAAGCTCCTTAAAGGAGAACTACCGGGTCAGGGCTTTTCCCCCATAGTTCTCCTCAGGGTAACGGGAGGACACAAACTAGCGTCCTCCCGTCACCCTAAGCTCAGTATATAGGGAGCAGCTCGCGGTATACTGAGACGCCGGAGCGGATCCCGACAATTATGTCTGGATCCGCCCAGCTGCTTGAGTGACAGCTGGCTCCGCCTATCTAGAGGCAGAACCAGCTGTACCCGCCCCGTCCGTTCCGCCAGTCAGCGCTGGAGGATCGGAGGGGGGAATCCATCCCCTCCCCTGTCACGGGCAGAGAGCCGTGACAGGATCGAGAGGTGAGCGAACCCGCTATGTGTTCGCTCACCTCCCGATCTACTGAGCCGACCTGTGACAGTCTCATTGTCACAGGTCGGCTAGAACTATGAGGCTGAGTGAAAATCACCCCCCTCATAGTTCTCCTTTTAACGGTCTCGTATCTCCCACCAGTGCAAAACCACCCCCTCCCAGAAGTTTCACTCTTCCCGCTGCAGAAAACCTCCATCCAACTACTGCAAGCTCCATGTTGGCTATAGACAACATTCAAGCTGCGACCCTCCTTCTAATGGCGGCGGCAGCGAGTGGTATGAGCCGGGAAGATTGGAGGACGGATATAATAGCGCGGTGGGGTGATTGCGCCCTCCACCATTCATCCACAACGACAAAGAAGAACCCTTCTGTGTGGGCTCCCCGCTGATTTGCGGCTCTCCCGCCGCTATCATTACTGTGATGACGATCTGATAATGACACTATTACAGAGCGGAGTTAAAATGGCGGCTCTGTGATTTATCTCCCTCCGTATCGGGGTTTTTTTTTCCTGTAGTTTTTTATAGCGCAGCAGTAAACGGTCGCAGACTGAATATTATCTCCTTAATCTTTCCTTCTCCTCGTAAATTCTCCCGTGTTTGTGACAAAGCCGCCGCGCTTCTCCAGCTCGACCCTCAAGGACATCCCGAGTCCTTTCTTCAAACCCGCCATGAAATAAAGATGTTTATTAGTGACTTGCTTTTCAGCATTACAGGGTGGCGATCCCCGGAGGGGAGAGGAGATCGGATTTGGGTGGCCTGTGGCATGCCAGCACACAATGCTTTGTTACAGTTGCAGGGGATTATGGGGAGGAAAGGGAGTAAGTTAGTCATGTGATTGCACGGCAGCCATTTTTTAATTTATTTATTACAGGTATTTATAGAGCGCCGACAATTTACACAGCACTTTACATAATTGCACATTCACACCAGTCCCTATCTTCGGTCCCTATCTCGCATGCATACATACATACATACATACATACATACATACATACATACATAGAGGGACAATTTTTAGATAGGAGCCAATTAACCGGAGGCAGTGGCGTCACAAGGGGGTTGCGGCCCGCACCCGGGGGACACCAAAATGACTGGCAGTCATTTTGGTGTCACCCCCCTCTCTGAAAAGTCGGGCACTCGGTCATGGACCGAACACCCGGCAGTATCAGGAGAGAGAGGCGGGGACCAGGCGGCATACCTTATCACCTCTCCTCTGTCCATCACCAAGTTGGCCGCCGGCAGGTATCGGAAGATCGCCGCGCGTGTGCGATGACATCTCGGCGAGTGGGCGACACCCGGTAACCGCTCCAGGTGTCACCCAGCCTCGGGACGCCCCTGCCCGGAGAAAACTCACACAAGCACAGGGAGAACATGCAAACTCCTTGCAGATAGCGTCCTGACCGGATTTCGAACCAATGACCCCAATGGGAGCCGGGTCTTCTGATCCAACATCAGTACCTGACCTCAACCTACTGAGCACCTTGGGATGAATTGGGAGCCGGGTCTTCTCATCCAACATCAGTACCTGACCTCAACCTACTGAGCACCTTGGGATGAATTGGGATCCGGATCTTCTGATCCAGCATCAGTACCTGACCTCAACCTACTGAGCACCTTGGGATGAATTGGGATCCGGATCTTCTGATCCAGCATCAGTACCTGACCTCAACCTACTGAGCACCTTGGGATGAATTGGGAGCCGGGACTTCTCATCCAACATCAGTACCTGACCTCAACCTACTGAGCACCTTGGGATGAATTGGGATCCGGATCTTCTGATCCAGCATCAGTACCTGACCTCAACCTACTGAGCACCTTGGGATGAATTGGGAGCCGGGACTTCTCATCCAACATCAGTACCTGACCTCAACCTACTGAGCACCTTGGGATGAATTGGGATCCGGATCTTCTGATCCAGCATCAGTACCTGACCTCAACCTACTGAGCACCTTGGGATGAATTGGGATCCGGATCTTCTGATCCAGCATCAGTACATGACCTCAATATTACTGGTGGTTTGGAATGGGTTGGCCAACAAACTCATAGGTGTGATGGTCAGGGGTCCATTGGCCACTTGGTATAGACATCCAAGACTGAAAGCTTAGTACATGGATGGGCAACTCTGAACCTCCAGCTCTTCTTCAACTACAAATCCCAACATAACTTTTCCTCTGGTAGTCACGCCCGTCACTGTCAGTCTTGCAATGTTGACCAGTGTGGTGGAGGAACTCGAGTGTCCTGCACAGAGCCCTGACCTCAATCCTACTGAACTCAACCTTTGGGATGAATTGCAATACCAACTACAAGCTAGGCCTTGCAACATCAGTACCTGACCTCACAAATGGACATAAATATCTAAGGACGCCCTCCAAAATCTTGTGGAAAGCCTCCCCAGGGGAGTGGAGGATGTTATAGACTCAAGACGGCAACTCCATTATAATGGCCTTGGTTTTGGAATGGGATGTCCAACAAGCCCATATAGGTGTGTGATGGTCAGGTGTTCAGAAACGTTTGCTCGTCTTGTGTCTCGGCAGCGGGAACCTTGGCCTGGGAATGATGTTGTACAGATTTGTGGTATCAAGGTGTTAAAGGGGAACTACTGTGGCTGACCCTGCTGACCTAAGTCTACTAGTTGGCTGGCTGTCACTGACCTGGAGCATCGGCGTGAAGGGTCTTCATACTTGTTTTGGATCAGTGACTAGCGGCTTCGGCAAGAGCAGGCTACATATTCTTCCCGCCGAGGTTTCCTTTAATTATCTCTGCACAGAAGGAGAGGAGATCATTTTACCTTTCCTTGTAGAAAGAAGACGGTAATGGTGGACTTGTAGCGTGAAGAAGAACCTCTTCTGGTCTTTTTGGATCCGGCGGTTTGATGCGTTTTTTGCACTTGGAATTCGCAGTTCCTGAGTTCTGAGACTAAACAGAATCCGGCGTATTTACTCTGCAGGCCTGTGCCGTATACCGCGCGGTTAAAAAATGAATTCGGGAGATCCTAGTGATGCGTTTCATTAATAATATCTCCAGATCTTTTAAAGTTTACTTTTTTTTGTTTCCTTTTTAATACTGCGCCAGCCAAAAACGTGGGAATCCCCGCGGCAGAGTGAAGATGAGGACCGCTGACCTCTGTGTGCCAGCATCGGTCTATTGCTATTGGTCTGACCCTCCTCCTGCGCAAATACTTCTCTGCCATCAGCAGGGAGCCCCGAGCGTTTCTGGTTGGAGAGTAAGGATGGGCTCAGGCGTGTTCGCAGCTCCGCGTGCCGAACCCGCCGGGAAGCTGACCGCACCGCCGCGCCAATCACAGGTACTGAGACGTGTTCCCGGTCCACAGCTGCAGAGATCGGAAAATGTCTCAGTGCCCGTGATTGGAGATTGGAGCATTTTTAGAAATCATGTTGGTGTGAAGCACAAAAGACGTTTACTGAACCGAAAATTAAAAAAAAAAGAGTTACAATTATACTCCTAAAATAGTTTTTTCATATTGTTCAAGTGAAAATTTTACATCCAGAAGGTTAGAGAACGAAGTCCGGATCACCCCCCAAAGAGTTACAAACTGAAAGGTTTTTATGTTTTTTTTCTTTTCACAATTTTTTTATTTCACAAGTTAAAGGAGAACTATGAGGTCAGGGCTTTCCCCCATAGTTCTCCTCAGGGTCGGGGGAGGACACAAACTAGCGTCTGTTCCGGTTCTATTGTAGAACAAGATCTGTGTCTGAATTCCTCCAACCTAGAGGTCTGAGACTCGGGATATGTTATGAGGATGTGTTCCAAACCGCATGCAAGATACTGCGACGGGTATTTGCTTCTTGTTCTACTGTGCCAATGGCTTGCATGGTGAGGAACTAGAGAGGAGAGTTAGAGAGGACGGAGCAGAGTCCCCCAGCAGGGCAGAGTCCCCCAGCAGGGCAGAGTCCCCCAGCAGGGCAGAGTCCTAGGGCAGAGTATATCAGGAGAGGTGAGTGATAGAGGAAGGAGCAGAGTCCTCCAGCAGAGTATTGCAGTCCGGTATAACATTACTCGCGGTGAGGATTTAACCCTTTAGCTGTCTCAGGAGCGCCCGCTCAGTGTAAGCAATGATAGAAATATGCGGACTATGTTGCTTTGCTTGGCAGGTGAAGCTGTTCTCGCATTGCTCGGGAACTCCCACATCCTGAGCGCTTGGCACCACCAAACCGCTTTGGAAGGTTGAGCTGACTTTATATAGTCCAGGTCTTGTCTAAAAACCTGATGTTTACCTTTTCAGTATCATTTGCAGGCCCTCCAATCTACAACCCCCCTCCCCCAATCTTCAGCCAGAAGACATTTAGGTAGAAGAAGATCTTACTAAGTGTACCTGTCACCAGTAACATAGAGGGAAGCCATTTTATGTTGATGCATTTAGCTTATCCATTCACGAGGACCCTTCATATCCATGAGAACGCAGCCTATCCCATCGCTAGAGACCAGTGACATCACCGAGACCCTTCGTATCCATGGGAACGCAGCCTATCCCATCGCTAGAGACCAGTGACATCACCGAGACCCTTCGTATCCATGGGAACGCAGCCTATCCCATCACTAGAGACCGGTGACATCACCGAGACCCTTCCTATTCATGAAGGGACTCGTATTGAAGGCTATGTTAGGAGGAGCATGCTTATAGGAGGAGAGAGCAGAGCAACAGAGATAACCTTGTCAGTCTGCTGCTTCTCCTTTTTACTGTCCACTCACAGTGCGGGGGGCGGGGAAGTAACCTGGAAGTGAAAGTGAAACTGCAACAAAGAAAGATCAGAGCTGTGCTGTGTGGCAGAGCTGTGGGAAATGTCAGGACTGGATGGACAGAAATACAAATAAAAGCCCCTGGTATGTATTGTGGAGTCCAGCGTCACGCGGTGCCCTGTAGGTGCGGTCGGGCTGCGCAGTGATTTGCGGGACAGCAATGAGCCCATTCCCTTATGAGGCGAGCCTCTGGAGGCGGTTCTGCTCCTGCAAGCGCTGCTCCTGTGTAAACTGTTTGGATTCGGCGCGCGGCTCTCCAAATACAGCAATAAATGGATCCGCCGAACGGTAAACAAAGAACATGAGAGAGCAAAAACATGCCGGCCTCCCGGCCCAACGCCCGCCGGCCTCCAATATATCTCCAGCAAGGCGTTCCTGAAATATTTACTGTTGTTGTCTGTTCTGTAGAGTGACCGGAGCCGTCAACGTTGTCATGGAGATAATGTATTACTCGAGTCCTCCGAGGTGTGTCTTCTATAATACCTCCAACACTCCAAGAGGAGGGAGACACAGAGATCGCTCTGACCTCCGTCCTCCCCTTCAGTCTTCTATCTGACCTCCGTCCTCCCCTTCAGTCTCATATGTGACCTCCGTCCTCCCTTTCAGTCTTCTATCTGACCTCCGTCCTCCCTTTCAGTCTTCTATCTGACCTCCGTCCTCCCCTTCAGTCTCATATGTGACCTCCGTCCTCCCTTTCAGTCTTCTATCTGACCTCCGTCCTTCCCTTCAGCTGCAGGAAGTCAGATGGAGGCCGGCCTCGTTCCCAGGTTGGAGGACGTCCAGGTATTTTCGGGCCTCCTTAGCGTCTGTACGAGGTCACCAATCTGCGTGTCCCGGAGAGATTATCCTGAGATTTTGGGCTCAGACGGCCCCCTTTTGGGGGAATTTTTGCAGGTTTTCGGCCGGCTGACATGTAACGTGTAACAAAGGATCTTTATTCTCAGACGTTCCGTGTATTATAACGGGTCACAAGGTAACAATGTGAACGGGAGGCGGGGTCAGACCCTGTGTGTGATGTCGCCGCTCAGATTGGGCGGATTCGCAGGGATTTGGATAATTTCGGTCTTTGTTGCTCTGAATACTTCCGTCCTGAAGTGCTGATTGGCCCGCGTGATCGCGGCGGATATCTGCAGCTTACTCGCCCGCGTCACCTTTGCTTGTTTCACAGTCACCTTAAAGGGTAATTCCACTTTTTAAAAAAAATGTAATTACCCCACCAATCTGCCCCCTCCCCTCCTCCACCCCAAACATTGGTTGGGGGGAGGGGGGGGGGGTTGCAC
>NW_017308413.1:39596-40498 GCF_000935625.1 Nanorana parkeri | reverse complement strand
CTTCAGTCTTCTATCTGACCTCCGTCCTCCCTTTCAGTCTTCTATCTGACCTCCGTCCTCCCCTTCAGTCTCATATGTGACCTCCGTCCTCCCTTTCAGTCTTCTATCTGACCTCCGTCCTTCCCTTCAGCTGCAGGAAGTCAGATGGAGGCCGGCCTCGTTCCCAGGTTGGAGGACGTCCAGGTATTTTCGGGCCTCCTTAGCGTCTGTACGAGGTCACCAATCTGCGTGTCCCGGAGAGATTATCCTGAGATTTTGGGCTCAGACGGCCCCCTTTTGGGGGAATTTTTGCAGGTTTTCGGCCGGCTGACATGTAACGTGTAACAAAGGATCTTTATTCTCAGACGTTCCGTGTATTATAACGGGTCACAAGGTAACAATGTGAACGGGAGGCGGGGTCAGACCCTGTGTGTGATGTCGCCGCTCAGATTGGGCGGATTCGCAGGGATTTGGATAATTTCGGTCTTTGTTGCTCTGAATACTTCCGTCCTGAAGTGCTGATTGGCCCGCGTGATCGCGGCGGATATCTGCAGCTTACTCGCCCGCGTCACCTTTGCTTGTTTCACAGTCACCTTAAAGGGTAATTCCACTTTTTAAAAAAAATGTAATTACCCCACCAATCTGCCCCCTCCCCTCCTCCACCCCAAACATTTTTTGGGGGGAGGGGGGGGGGTGGGGGGGGGGGTTCCACTTTAAATGCTGCATGCCTGCTGCTTCTGTTTCTGCAGTTTAAAGGGAGAAAACATCCGGCGTCGTGTTGTTTGTATGTTGCAACTGTAATAATGGTTTGCAGCTGTTTCTGATATTGCACGGCCTGCGGGGCAATTATCCACTTTGCACTTGGAAGAAGCTTTATGTGCCCCCCCCCCCCGATGGGCCGCAGGCGGTGATTTTTGGATGCG
>NW_017308413.1:39302-39559 GCF_000935625.1 Nanorana parkeri | reverse complement strand
CAGTCTTGCAGCCCCTCTGTCAGTTCTTACATGACGTCGCCCTGTGATGGTTGAGTGTCTCATTCTCACCGGGGTGCGTTTTTGTGATTCATACGACAAGGTAGCAATTCTCGGCTCCCTGCAAAACGCATGTCATGGCCAGCATGCAAATCTATCTTCCCTTACAATGATAGGAGCGTGCCCATCGCCTCCCGTCCTCCTGTGTCAGGGTAACGGGCAGGTTTCCACAGATACAATCTGATGTTCGCAGGCTGCGC
>NW_017308413.1:38102-39134 GCF_000935625.1 Nanorana parkeri | reverse complement strand
GGGCTGCGTACTCGTGTCTCGCTGATGATGGTGGGTGTGCGGGTGAGGGGCACTATTACTGCTCATTGCCGGGATTCTTGCAGAGGTGGGTAATCGCTCTCTCTCCGCGCTCCATCTCTGTCTAATTACAGCCTTCATACATCGCCGCTCTTTGTAGGCCAATAATTACGCGATCAGCGGCGCTATTAACCTGAAAGATGCTTTATAAATGGTTTGTATTCTTTATTGAAACGCAAAAGCGGCACGCAGGGCAAAAGCGGCACGCAGGGCAAAAGCGGCACGCGCGGCTCTCAAAGTGCGCCAGTTATTATTGCCAAACCGCGTAAGGCTTCTCATAGCCATGAGAGAGATGCTGGGATGATGCAATGGACCTCCTGGCCGATCTGTTGGGCAACAACTCTACAAACATGCATGCATGCTCGGCTTGGCTGCACATACATGTTTATGCAGCAGAGAGAAGAGGCGGAGCCAATGTCACACATGCCCAGAACTTCTTCTCTAGAGAACGGATCGGCTGTGTTCCCAAAACGCAGTATTTGAATGTCAAGGCTCACTTGTTTCTGTTCAAGCTTTTACATATTCATATAAACCGATCAGCCAGAACATTCCGAGCCCCCCTAATATTGAGTAGGTCCCCCTTCTCCTGACCCGTCAAGGCGTGGACTCCACTAGACCTCTGTAGGTGTGCTGTGGTATCCGGCACCGAGCCGTCAGTAGCAGATCCTTTCAGTCCTGTCAGTTGTGAGGTGATCGGCCTCCATGGATCGGACTTGTTCTTCCAGCACATCCCACAGATGATCGATTGGACTGAGATCTGTAGAATTTGGAGGCGGAGTCATCACCTCCGACTCCTTCTGGTGTTCCTCAAACCATTCTTCCTCCATGTGTGCCGTGTGGCCGGGCGCATTATCCTGCTGAGAGAGGCCACTGCCATCAGGGAATAATAATCCGGCCGCTCGGTGTATATAATAATCCGGCCGCTCGGTGTATATAATAATCCGGCCACTCGGGGTATATAAGAATCAGTCCACT
>NW_017308413.1:37118-37777 GCF_000935625.1 Nanorana parkeri | reverse complement strand
TATAATAATCCGGCCACTCGGTGTATATAATAATCCGGCCACTCGGTGTATATAATAATCCGGCCACTCGGTGTATATAATAATCCGGCCACTCGGTGTATATAATAATCCGGCCACTCTGTGTATATAATGAATGAACTTGGCAGGTTATAGATTGTTGACTCCGCAGTAAAGAAGCCGCTCGGGGGAGAACGTGTCCAGACTTGTAGGGAACGCTGTGCCCGCTGTGATGGGAAATAAGAATATCGGCCTCATTCACGTCGCTGAGGTGCTGAGTATGGGGGCCTGTTGCAACCAATCGGATGTCTGGTTGCTGGAGACAGAAAGATGACTTGTGATTGGTCGCTGGGGCTCGCCCTGTGCGTTTGTCTCATTGGAGGCCGGTTAGTGGTTTCCCGGCAGTTTGGCACTCGCTGTGAATTTCCTCCGATAATTACATGTGGCGGGAGAGATGAGAAATATTATTCCCGGGAACGCTGGAAACATTTAACTCTTCCTCCGGGTCCTCGCTGTTCCTCCGGCTCCTCGCTGTTCCTCCGGCTCCTCGCTGTTCCTGCGGCTCCTCGCTGTTCCTGCGGCTCCTCGCTGTTCCTGCGGCTCCTCGCTGTTCCTGCGGCTCCTCGCTGTTCCTCTGGCTCCTCGCTGTTCCTCTGGCTCCT
>NW_017308413.1:36594-37019 GCF_000935625.1 Nanorana parkeri | reverse complement strand
TTCCTCCGGCTCCTCGCTGTTCCTCCGGCTCCTCGCTGTTCCTGCGGCTCCTCGCTGTTCCTGCGGCTCCTCGCTGTTCCTCAGTGTCCAGTGCTCTCAGTGTCAGTCGGGATTCTGTCGTCTGTACAGAAGGATTTCAGGTTTGAGGAAACGTCTACCCGTGCGACTTTCTGGCTGGAGGATAAAGCCGCAGGACTGTCATGGCGGCTGCGGCTTCTACCTCTTCCCGTATCCCTTTGTTGCTGGGAAGCTGCCAAACCATCACGGCTTCACCACCACCTTTATCTCCATAGTCCACGCCATGAACCGGTCCCTCCACGTGGCAGACATAACCACTGTGAATGCTTCTGAGATGTGAGGGAGGAGAGGGGCGGCTGTAGAGGTGAGGGAGGAGAGGGGCGGCTGTAGTTTCAGGTGTTGGGGGA
>NW_017308413.1:34880-35834 GCF_000935625.1 Nanorana parkeri | reverse complement strand
AGGTGAGGGAGGAGAGGGGCGGCTGTAGAGGTGAGGGAGGAGAGGGGCGGCTGTAGTTTCAGGTGTTGGGGGATCACACATTCCATTGCAGTAATAAAAGCTCCGTAGGGATTATTTTCATTCCTGAAGAGACCGCGAGGAAGCTCCGAGACATTCCAGTCCTGATGGGGGGAGGGGACTGATGTGTAAATTGACGGCTCCATTATAATTCATACATTGGGGATCTCCTGCTCCCTCCTGTGATCCCGGTTGGCTCCTACAGCGTTCCCTCCAGGCTGTCTCTCCCTGTGCACCAGCAGTGGAATGTCCCTCGGTGGCCTCACGTCCTGTGCACTGTGTATAGGACATGATGACTCACAAGGACCATAGACCTCTGAGGCGGAGGAGGAGCCAGGCTGAAGGGACCGGTCTAAGAGCCAGCCGGGATCGTGGTTCAGGTGAGCAATGCTGTACCGGTCTCCAATGCAAAAAAAAAAAAATTTGCAATTATTTAATTTTTTTAAGGAGGACTGTGCCTTTAAGAGGGTTGGTAGGTATGTGGTGGGTGACGACACTGGTACCATTCAGTGAGCGTTGTCACCCTAAGACAGGAAGTGATACCAGCAGGATCACCCGGTGAAAACGAATGCAGCCGGACTGGTGATCTGCAACGTGTTACGCTTTTGTTCTCGGGATTA
The DNA here is from genome assembly GCF_000935625.1 of Nanorana parkeri. Taxonomy (NCBI): domain Eukaryota; kingdom Metazoa; phylum Chordata; class Amphibia; order Anura; family Dicroglossidae; genus Nanorana; species Nanorana parkeri. Next base: position 35,157 of record NW_017308413.1, on the reverse strand, counting down.
GATACATTGTAACGCGCGCAGTTCCCCTTCCGGCGCGATCGGACGCCGTTGATCTGACGTCCCGCGTTGGATGACATTGCATAGAAAAGGCGCGGGATCAGCCGCGTCGCCTCTTGTGTGTATTCCGGATAAATAAGTGCCATAAGAACGACGTAGCGCACATGTGTCAGCATCGCTCTGAATAATAGATCTCCGTCAGAGGAAGGGATTGAATATTTCATGAGCTGCGGATCTCCTCCTCGCCACCGCACGTTCACAGATGGAAGACACCCCACCC
>NW_017308413.1:30699-33539 GCF_000935625.1 Nanorana parkeri | reverse complement strand
CAGTGGCTCCGATGAACCGGTCCCAGTGCAGCAATTGGCGCGGGATGCCGTTCACTTCTCACCGCTTTATCAATGATTCACCGGGCTGTCAGACGCCGACGCGGCACAACCTATGCAAGCACTATTTTGACCTGACCGCAGGCACAATCCGTGCGGGCGATCGCATTGGGGCCGGAGGGCGTGGCTACGTCCGAGCCCCCGAGCCGTGACTTCCGCTCATTATAAGACGAGTTTATCTCTCCGGTAACGCCGGTCGGTGACTCGACCGGGGGAAAAGTGCGGCGCGGACGAGGGAGGTCAGTGCGGCGCGGACGAGGGAGGTCAGTGCGGCGCGGACGAGGGAGGTCAGTGCGGCGCGGACGAGGGAGGTCAGTGCGGCGCGGACGAGGGAGGTCAGTGCGGCGCGGACGAGGGAGGTCAGTGCGGCGCGGACGAGGGAGGTCAGTGCGGCGCGGACGAGGGAGGTCAGTGCGGCGCGGACGAGGGAGGTCAGTGCGGCGCGGACGAGGGAGGTCAGTGCGGCGCGGACGAGGGAGGTCAGTGCGGCGCGGACGAGGGAGGTCAGTGCGGCGCGGACGAGGGAGGTCAGTGCGGCGCGGACGAGGGAGGTCAGTGCGGCGCGGACGAGGGAGGTCAGTGCGGCGCGGACGAGGGAGGTCAGTGCGGCGCGGACGAGGGAGGTCAGTGCGGCGCGGACGAGGGAGGTCAGTGCGGCGCGGACGAGGGAGGTCAGTGCGGCGCGGACGAGGGAGGTCAGTGCGGCGCGGACGAGGGAGGTCAGTGCGGCGCGGACGAGGGAGGTCAGTGCGGCGCGGACGAGGGAGGTCAGTGCGGCGCGGACGAGGGAGGTCAGTGCGGCGCGGACGAGGGAGGTCAGTGCGGCGCGGACGAGGGAGGTCAGTGCGGCGCGGACGAGGGAGGTCAGTGCGGCGCGGACGAGGGAGGTCAGTGCGGCGCGGACGAGGGAGGTCAGTGCGGCGCGGACGAGGGAGGTCAGTGCGGCGCGGACGAGGGAGGTCAGTGCGGCGCGGACGAGGGAGGTCAGTGCGGCGCGGACGAGGGAGGTCAGTGCGGCGCGGACGAGGGAGGTCAGTGCGGCGCGGACGAGGGAGGTCAGTGCGGCGCGGACGAGGGAGGTCAGTGCGGCGCGGACGAGGGAGGTCAGTGCGGCGCGGACGAGGGAGGTCAGTGCGGCGCGGACGAGGGAGGTCAGTGCGGCGCGGACGAGGGAGGTCAGTGCGGCGCGGACGAGGGAGGTCAGTGCGGCGCGGACGAGGGAGGTCAGTGCGGCGCGGACGAGGGAGGTCAGTGCGGCGCGGACGAGGGAGGTCAGTGCGGCGCGGACGAGGGAGGTCAGTGCGGCGCGGACGAGGGAGGTCAGTGCGGCGCGGACGAGGGAGGTCAGTGCGGCGCGGACGAGGGAGGTCAGTGCGGCGCGGACGAGGGAGGTCAGTGCGGCGCGGACGAGGGAGGTCAGTGCGGCGCGGACGAGGGAGGTCAGTGCGGCGCGGACGAGGGAGGTCAGTGCGGCGCGGACGAGGGAGGTCAGTGCGGCGCGGACGAGGGAGGTCAGTGCGGCGCGGACGAGGGTTTGAAGTGAATGATACACAAATAAGATACATTGTTGCTCAGAATTCTGAGACTTAAATGTATTTTTAAGCTTTAACTCCGGACTTTAGTCACTTTACTCTTATTTGCAGTCACGGGATCCTTTAAAAGTATGTAAATTCTCAGCACGGCGCAGTCCACAATGTAAAATGTAGAAGGTGATATGTTGCCCGCGCTCCATTCTGCTTCGGAACGTCCTTTCTATTCGTATTCCTTTAGCATGACTTGTGTATACAACGTTTCGGAGCCTCACGGGACCCCTTCATGAGGCCTGACCCCAGTGAGGCTCCGAATCACAGAGCTGCTCATTCCGCAAGTGACCCCCTCCCCCGCACCCCCCAAATAGCCGCATTAAAGCTTCGCAGAGCCGGGAAAATGCTTCAGAGAGACGGAACTTTGGATCTGCTCCGAATCCACAAGTAGATCTTCTCTAGAGGGGCGCCGAGTACAATATGTGCTCCTCACTGGCAGAGAAGACGGCCGCTCGGAGAGAGTTTGTTGTAGAGGAAGATCGTTCGGGGAGATGAATAGCACAAACTGGTTACATTGTAATATAATACACTGCAGGAGGGAAGAATGTGAGGTGTGCGTTACAGAGTTCTATTCTAAGACTCTTATGTCAGAGACCGGTAATGGAGAAAACAGGTCTGTACACCAAACTGATCATATGTGCATTGTCTTCAGACCAGTGACATCACCGAGACCCTTCGTATCCATGAGAACGCAGCCTATCCCATCACCAGAGAGCAGTGACATCACCGAGACCCTTCGTATCCATGAGAACACAGCCTATCCCATCACTAGAGACCGGTGACATCACCGAGACCCTTCGTATTCATAAGAACGCAGCCTATCCCATCACCAGAGAGCAGTGTCATGTCAATGAATCCTAAACTGATGCCATTGAGAGGAGGCCAAAGCCCGCCCACGCAGGCACCAGAGCCCACTTCTGGATGTCGGGGTGTTCCTCGCCTCGCGCAGCCCCCCAACTCATATTATTGCAGATTCCTTTTTTTTTCCAATTCCTGTTTTTGTCAAATTTCCCTTATTTTTAAAGTTGATCTAGTTGCTATGGAAACTCATCTCTAACAGGCCCATCTCTAGCCGTATGTTCCACTCCGATCCCAGAAATTCCTGCGCACGCTTCCCTTCGGTCATCGGCGATCGGAGCGGACAGTCCACCCCCTCCCCCCCCTCATTGTTCTAGCCGCCGTCCCCCGTAATAAAACCAC
>NW_017308413.1:30088-30479 GCF_000935625.1 Nanorana parkeri | reverse complement strand
CGACGCATCCTCTGCGCACAATGCAGAGCGCGTGATTATATCTGCCGCAATCGGCACGACGCATCCTCTGCGCACAATGCAGAGCGCGTGATTATATCTGCCGCAATCGGCACGACGCATCCTCTGCGCACAATGCAGAGCGCGTCATTATATCTGCCGCAATCGGCACGACGCATCCTCTGCGCACAATGCAGAGCGCGTGATTATATCTGCCGCAATCGGCCCGACGCATTCTCTGCGCACAATGCAGAGCGCGTGATTATATCTGCCGCAATCGGCACGACGCATCCTCTGCGCACAATGCAGAGCGCGTGATTATATCTGCCGCAATCGGCACGACGCATCCTCTGCGCACAATGCAGAGCGCGTGATTATATCTGCCGCAATCGGC
>NW_017308413.1:27236-27655 GCF_000935625.1 Nanorana parkeri | reverse complement strand
AGAAGCGGGCCAGCTGCAGGTGAGAAGCGGGCCAGCTGCAGGTGAGAAGCGGGCCAGCTGCAGGTGAGAAGCGGGCCAGCTGCAGGTGAGAAGCGGGCCAGCTGCAGGTCAGAAGCGGGCCAGCTGCAGGTCAGAAGCGGGCCAGCTGCAGGTCAGAAGCGGGCCAGCTGCAGGTCAGAAGCGGGCCAGCTGCAGGTCAGAAGCGGGCCAGCTGCAGGTCAGAAGCGGGCCAGCTGCAGGTGAGAAGCGGGCCAGCTGCAGGTCAGAAGCACATGTCAATGAATCCTAAACTGATGCCATTGAGAGGAGGCCAAAGCCCGCCCACGCAGGCACCAGAGCCCACTTCTGGATGTCGGGGTGTTCCTCGCCTCGCGCAGGCCCCCAACTCATATTATTGCCGATTCCTTTTTTTTTCCATT